>NC_060195.1:31689631-31892131 GCF_021184085.1 Oncorhynchus gorbuscha | reverse complement strand
TGTCTGTCTGTCTGTCTGTCTGTCTAAAGAGCAGATCTAACTCCCAGGGTGTCTGTCTGTCTGTCTGTCTGTCTGTCGTCCGTCCGTCTGTCCGTCTGTCCGTCTGTGTCTGTCTGTCTGTCTAAAGAGCAGATCTAACTCCCAGGGTGTCTGTCTGTCTGTCTGTCTGTCTGTCTGTCTGTCTGTCTGTCTGTCTGTCTGTCTGTCTGTCTGTCTGTCTGTCTGTCTGTCTGTCTGTCTGTCTGTCTGTCTGTCTGTCTGTCTGTCTGTCTGTCTGTCTGTCTGTCTGTCTAAAGAGCAGATCTAACTCCCAGGTTGTCTGTCTGCCTGTATATCTGTCACTCCCCAGGCAGCTGAAGAGGTGTGTGACTGCAGGTAAAATGGAGGACTTGACACAATGATTACATTGAAGATAGAAGGCAACACATGTAGCACACAAACCATTTACCTTTCTCTAGGTCCAGGGAAGCAAAGGGGAGGTAGGAGGGAGGTAGAGAGAGGGGGGAGGAGAGACAGAAGGAGAAAGGAAAAGAAAATGCAGATGAATACGGGAGAAAGACACTGTTAGTACATTGAATATTCAGGGGAGCAGAGTGACTCAGACTTAAGTCTATAGAAGTTGTATCACAGAGCATGCTCTTTGGCCCCAATCAGAAGGGGTCTCCATTCCCTGAGCAGTGTATGTGTGTGTGTGGAAGCTTCAGCTCTGTCAGCCTCTGTGTACTTTTCATTTCAGCGGCAGAGCTTAGCGTTCTGCTTCATTATGACACATCACACCTTTACTGTTTGACATGCCAACATACACACTAAATCTATTGTATGTGCAACTGAATCACCTCTCCACCTCTCTACCTCTCCACCTCTCTACCTCTCCACCTCTCCACCTCTCTACCTCTCCACCTCTCCACCTCTCTACCTCTCCACCTCTCTACCTCTCCACCTCTCTACCTCTCTACCTCTCCACCTCTCTACCTCTCTACCTCTCCACCTCTCTACCTCTCCACCCTCTCTACCTCTCCACCTCCACCTCTCTACCTCTCCACTCTCTCCACCTCTCTACCTCTCCACCTCCACCTCTCCACCTCTCTACCTCTCCACCTCTCTACCTCTCTCCACCTCCTACCTCTCCACCTCTCCACCTCTCCACCTCTCTACCTCTCCACCTCTCCACCTCTCCACCTCTCTCCCTCTCTCTCCACCTCTCCACCTCTCCACCTCCTCTCTACCTCTCTACCTCTCCACCTCTCTCTACCTCTCCTCTCCACCTCTCTACCTCTCCACCTCTCTACCTCTCCACCTCTCTACCTCTCCACCTCTCTACCTCTCCACCTCTCTACCTCTCCACCTCTCCACCTCTCTCTCTACCTCTCCACCTCTCTCTCTACTTTCCCCCCAGTTTTTTCTCTTGTAACCTCCATCTATCCATTCCCACTTTAATCTCCCTTCATTACTCTACTTTCCACTTCTCTCTCCTACCCCTCCTCTCTCCCCTACCCCTCCTCGCTCTCCTACCCACTCTCTCTCTCCAATTTTCCACAGCAGCTAAGCTAAGAAGGAGAGGGAATGAGCAGTACCAGTTTGGCAGTCTCTCCTCATCACTGTTATATAAGAAACGTAATATACTGTACTATACAGAGAAGAAGAGAGGGAGTCGGCTTTTCTTATTCAGGACAGAATGAGGGTTAATTCAAACATATCCTGGCTTTGATGATCCACTTCACTAATCAGTGACCAGAGACACAGAGTGAGACAGAGCTAGACAGTATTAATAGAGACCAGAGAGAGCTAGACAGTATTAATAGAGACCAGAGAGAGCTAGACAGTATTAATAGAGACCAGAGAGAGCTAGACAGTATTAGTAGACCAGAGAGAGCTAGACAGCATTAATAGAGACCAGAGAGAGCTAGACAGTATTAATAGAGACCAGAGAGAGCTAGACAGTATTAGTAGAGACCAGAGAGAGATAGGCAGTATTAGTAGAGACCAGAGAGAGCTAGACAGCATTAATAGAGACCAGAGAGAGCTAGGCAGTATTAGTGGAGACCAGAGAGCTAGACAGTAAGCTAGACAGTATTAGTAGAGACCAGCGAGAGCTAGGCAGTATTAGTAGAGACCAGAGAGAACTAGACAGTATTAGTAGAGCCCAGAGAGAGCTAGACAGTGTTTGTAGAGACCAGGGAGAGCTATACAGTATTAGCAGAAACCAGAGAGAACTAGACAGTATTAAGAGACCAGATAGGGAGACAGTATTAGTAGAGACCAGAGAGAGCTAGGCAGTATTAGTAGAGCCCAGAGAGAGCCAGACATTATTAGTAGAGACCAGAGAGCGCTAGACAGTATTAGTAGAGACCAGAGAGCTAGACAGTAGTAGTAGAGACCAGAGAGCTAGACAGTATTAGTGGAGACCAGAGAGAGCTAGACAGTATTAGTAGAGACCAGAGAGAGCTAGGCAGTATTAGTGGAGACCAGAGAGCTAGACAGTAAGCTAGACAGTATTAGTAGACCAGCGAGAGCTAGGCAGTATTAGTAGAGACCAGAGAGAACTAGACAGTATTAGTAGAGCCCAGAGAGAGCTAGACAGTGTTTGTAGAGACCAGAGAGAACTAGACAGTATTAAGAGACCAGATAGGGAGACAGTATTAGTAGAGACCAGAGAGAGCTAGACAGTATTAGTAGAGACCAGAGAGAGCTACAGTGTTAGTAGAGACCAGATAGAGCTAGACAGTATTAATAGAGACCAGAGATAGCTAGACAGTATTAATAAGGTCCAGAAAGAGCTAGACAGTGTTAGTAGAAACCAGAGCTAGACACTATTAGTAGAAACCAGAGAGATATACACTATTAGTAGAAACCAAAGAGCTCGACAGTATTAGTAGAAACCAGAGAGAGTTAGTGAGATAGGCAGCAGTGGAAACCGCTGCTCCCTGGTTCACTCACACACACACACACACACACACACGCACACGCACACACACACACACACACACACACACACACACACACACACACACACACACACACACACACACACACACACACACACACACACACACACACCTCCATTTCATTTGGTAAAGTGTTGAGGCGACACAGTTGTGAAACCCCATTAAAGTTTACCGATACACCTGACTGAAGCACAATCATTTTACCGGTGTCACACCGATCCTATTTGAGTGAGATAACACCCTTCGCTTAGAGAGGGGTTTTATCCCTCCCCAGTCAGTCACTATCATTAAGGATCAGTTAACTGTGACCACCAGAGACACAGCAGAGATCAGAGAGAGAGAGAGAGAGAGAGAGAGAGAGAGAGAGAGAGAGAGAGAGAGAGAGAGAGAGAGAGAGAGAGAGCGAGAGAGAGAGAGAGACAGACAGGCAAGACAAAAATAATGGTGTTCCAAAAAAGGTCCAGTTGCCAGGAACACAAATACAAATTCCATCTAGACATCGTTGCCCTAGAGCACACCAAAAAATTATACATACCTTAGAGCCACAGGTAACTTCCACAAATCTGTGAATATGCTGAGAGACAAGGCAAGAAGGGCCTTCTATGCCATCAAAAGGAACATAAAATTCCACATACCAATTAGGATCTGGCTAAAAATACTTGAATCAGTTATAGAACCCATTGCCTTTTATAGTTGTGAGATCTGGGGTCAGCTTACCAACCAATAATTCGCGAAAGGGGACAAAAACCAAATTGAGACTCTGCATGCAGTATTCTGCAAAAATATCCTCTGTGTACAACGTAAAACACCAAATAATGCACACAGAGCAGAATTAGGCTGATACCCGCTAATTTTCAAAATCCAGAAAAGAGACGTTAAATTCTACAACCACCTAAGAGGAAGTGATTCCCAAACCTTCCATAACAAAGCCATCACTTACAGAGAGATGAACCTCGAGAAGAGTCCCCTAAGCAAGCTGGTCCTGGGGCTCTGTTCACAAACACAAACAGACCTCACATAGCCCCAGGACAGCAACACAATTATACCCAAACAAATCATGAGAAGACAAAAAAACAATTATTTGACACATTCAAAATAATTAATACAAAAAACTTGAGCAAACTAGAATGCTATTTGGCCCTTAACAGAGAGTACACAGCAGTAGAATAACCTTGACTATGTACAGACTCAGTGAGCATAGACCTGGCTCTCAAGAGAAGACAGGTTATGTGAACTGTTGGATTCGGGGTAAACTTTGAACATTGATATACTAGAGATATGATAGATCAGACGCAGAAGCATGGTATTTAAAGGAGTGTAAGAGACTGGTTTTTACATCAGAAGTGAATGGTTCTCTGTAGAAGACAGATGGCTTTGGAATGTGTTGGGTGGACGGGAGGAAGTCACAGGTAGGGCAACCAGTGAAGAACAAACATAATTGTAAATACAACCCATATTTGCACATCACTACAACACTGTATATAGAAATAATATGACATTTAAAATGCCTTCATTCTTTTGGAACTTCTGTGAGTGTAATGTTTACTGTTCATTTGAATGATTTATTTAACTTGTGTATATTATCTACTTCACTGGCTTTGGCAAGGTTAACATATGTTTCCCATACCAATTAAGCCCTTAAATTGAATTGAATTGAGAGGAATTCAGGTATTGGAGGTCTCACTGAGCTCCCCTGCTGCTTTAATGGTTAGGGCCGGGCTGTAGGTACCATGGAGGAACCAGGGGGGTAGGAGGGAGAGGAGTGGAGGCCCTGGGGGGAATGGAGGCTCTGGGGCAAGGAGAAGGAGAGAGGTCCCCTGAGGTAGGAGTGGTATGACTGGAGAAGAGTGGGAGGGTTTGGGGGAAGTTGGGGTGAATGGCAAGGGGTAAGAGTAGGAGTTAGTAGGATGGAGGGAAGGGTGGAGAGGTGAAGGTGGAATGAACTGAGGAGACGAGGAGGAGGTAGTCAACGGTTACCAGAACCATAAAAGTGTCATTGTATAATTGTGACTGTAACTCCCTAACCTGTTGTAACTTTGGCTGACTGTAGTTTCTCTACTGCTCCCTAATCCCTGGTATTATTCAAAAGAGCCTGTCTGTCCTCTCCACCATCTGTCGCGCACGCACACGCACACGCACACGCACACGCACACGCACACACACACACACTGCAATTATCAAACAGCTTTGCAGACCGTATGCAAAAGTTCCAGCCCCTATGCAAATGTTGTTACAAATGCTAATAATTTATGTAAATGACTGAAGAAGTGTTCTGAATGTGGCACAGTCATGTCCACAAAGGTGTGAGGGTCAGAGGGGTGAGGAGAGTTAGTGTATAGACACCTGCTTTGAATCTGGTTTGACTCTGGTTCAATCTGATTTGATTCAGGTTAAGCCCAGGTTCACATTTATTCAGGTTGAGTCCAGTTTCACACCAACTATGGTCAGGTTTTAGTGAATTGACAAACACTGGAGTCTAGCAACAAGAGTGAATTAATCATTGGTCACTAAATTAGTTATTTAACCCTTTTAACACAGTCCTAATCATGTCCTTTATAGTCAGAATAAAGAGACTACGTAACCACTGTGGAGATAGGACTGAGTGGGTGGAAGTATATTTTCTCTCCTACAATCATCAAAGTCCCAACACTGTGTGTCTCCCCACAAACTGTAATACCAAAATGCATTCTGATGACGCGTTCTCCAATCCCCAAGTACGGCTCCTGTTGATTTATTCTATCAACAATTAGAATATATTAGAGCTCATGGAGGGACCGGCTCATTGGAGAGCACTGCCCCCTACAATATATTTTCCACTGATAAAGCATATAATTGACAATATAAAGAGAATACTAAACCTCTGCTTGGCACTATACATATTATATTATGGCAGAAGTTCAGGAAACCAGTATGTGTTGTGTATGTGCTATGGAGTGCAGTATGTGTTGTGTATGTGCTATGGAGTGCAGTATGTGTTGTGGTCATGAAGCATGTATTGTGCATCTCAGTGACAGAGAGAGAGGAAAGCCCTGCGCAGTGTGGTGAATTAGTCACAAGCCACAGCCATTAGTGCTAATGTCTAACGTCTAATGTCTGGCCTTAATTACCTACCTGCACCGTCAAGTTGTTTACAGCAGCGATACACAGTGTTACACACACCCAAACGAGCTCTCCCCTAACACCCAGGGCCAGGAGGGCGGGGGATACACACCAGATGCATACACACACTCACGCGCACGCAGGAACGGAACGCACGGCGCACACACGTACCCGTGCTCCATCATCGATACAGCCGGAGGCAGCGCAGAACTGGGGCAAAGTTAAGTCCATGTAAAAATAAAAACGTCTCGGGTGTATTACATTTAGTGTAGCCCACACCAGTGTATGACTGCCGTCTGTAAAGTGGAGGGATGTTTTATGGCCGATGCAGTGGTCTATGCAGCAGAGGGTGTGATAATAGACTATGCAGTGCTGTTGGGTCTTTTACAACTGCAGGGGAGAGTGATAACAAATTGTTGAAAATGAAGCAGTATTTCAGTCAAGATGATTTCAGGGGGAAGATCTACAGCCCACCTACTAAGCACACATGTAGCTGACCCAATTCTGAACAACCAGAGAGAGAGAGAGAGAGAGAGAGGTGGGTGTGGAAAAAGGAGAATACAGAGATCCAGAAGTGTCACCACTCCTAAGATCCCACTACATATTTAACAGCATGGCTATGCTAGGTGGGTGGGTGGGACTAGGAGAGATTGGGTGAGTGAGATGAAAGACAAAGAGCGAGATACATATGTCCCACCCCTTGTTCTCTGGTCTCCGATCATTTATACATCATACCACTCCGATCTGATGTTCTCCTGACTGAGACAAGGCCTCTGGTAGGATGTCACAGTCACTCTAGCGTGACACCACTGGTGCCAAACTACTAAATACACATTGTTGTGTGTATGTGTGTGTGTGTGTGTGTGTGTGTGTGTGTGTGTGTGTGTGTGTGTGTGTGTGTGTGTGTGTGTGTGTGTGTGTGTGTGTGTGTGTGTGTGTGTGTGTGTGTGTGTGTGTGTGTGTGTGTGTGTGTGTGATTTATGTGTTACTGTGTGTATTTTTTTCTCTTTGTGTGTGTGTGTGTTGTGTTGTTGATTTATGTGTTACTGTGTGTATTTTTTTCTCTTTGTGTGTGTGTGTATGTTATGTCTGTACAATTAGCATATACACATAGGCTAAGCTGTACTGTATAGCATATACTCTCCCATCCCTTGGAGACTACTACAGCTTTGTCCTACAGTAGAGACTACTTCAGCTTCCTCCTACAGTAGAGACTACTACAGCTTCCTCCTACTGTAGAGACTACTACAGCTTCCTCCTACGGTAGAGATTACTACAGTTTCCTCCTTCAGTAGAGACTACTACAGCTTCCTCCTACAGTAGAGACTACTACAGCTTCCTCCTACGGTAGAGATTACTACAGTTTCCTCCTTTAGTAGAGATTACTACAGTTTCCTCCTTCAGTAGAGACTACTACAGTTTCCTCCTTCAGTAGAGACTACTACAGTTTCCTCCTTCAGTAGAGACTACTACAGTTTCCTCCTTTGGTAGAGACTACTACAGCTTCCTCTTATTGTAGAGACTACTACATCTTCCTCCTACTGTACAGAGTACTACAGCTTCCTCTTACTGTAAAGACTACTACAGCTTTCTCCTACTGTACAGAGTACTACAGCTTCCTCCTACTGTACAGACTACTACAGCTTTCTCCTACTGTAGATACAACTACAGCTTCCTTTTACTGTAGAGACTACTACAGCATCCTACAGTAGATACTACTACAGATTCCTACTGTAGAGACTACTACAGTTTCCCACAGTCGATACTACTACAGCTTCCCACAGTAGATGCTACTACAACTTCCTACTGTAGAGACTACTGCAGTGTTACATAGCTCTACATCATTCTCTACTACCTACAACCCCTGAGATCCAGGTCATTTCAACCACAGCATAAACTAAGTGCAGTTCTGTGCCATAACAGGTTGTATATATAGACAGTGGACAGACTGAACATATTCAGCATTGTGCATCTATAGCCAGTCTGTCTTGAGGGGTGAACATACTCACTGGGCATCACTGTGAGGAATTGGTAGGTAAAGATGTATTGGTTTCTGGGAGAGAGGGAGGGATGAAGGCAGGTATCTATAGGAGGAACAGGGGCTGTAATCTGTCAGAGAGGAAGGGATTACAGCAGGTGTGCCTAACCATGTTAATGAGAGGGGAGAGAGAGAGAGAGAGAGAGAGAGAGAGAGAGAGAGAGAGAGAGAGAGAGAGAGAGAGAGAGAGAGAGAGAGAGAGAGAGAGAAAGAGAAAGAGAGAGAGAGATGAGGGAAAGGGGGTGAAGGAGAGGGGACAAGAGAAGAGATGGGGGGGAAAGAGATGGACGAAGAGAGTGAGAAAAGGAAGGAGAAAAAGAAGTAGAGGAAGACAGAAAAAGAAGGAGAGGAAGACAGAGAAAAAGAGGGAGTGCGAGTGTCCTTCCCATAATGAGTCTTGTGAGAAAAATGGTTCTTAGCGGACAGACAGACAGAGAGCTACATCCTACTGAGACCTAGTCTGCTGGAGAGAAGTGTGATGAATTGTGGGTAGATGGAGTGAGCTATAGTAGAAGAGTGATGACTCGTGGGTGAAGAGAGACATTGTAATGGGCCCTGATCAGACCAAGAGTAGGAAGGAAAAGGCATCAATCACTCTGGCATCTATTGAGTGGGCCTGGGTGTTCCACCGTCGTCCCTGTGGACTGTTTAAAGCACACGCATGTTAATTAAGGTAAGGGGTCGTGAGCAGCCAATGAGTTATGGCCAATTAGGACATCAGAGCAGGTACAAGTGCTGCTGATAAATGGGGGTAAAATAACTGTCATTACATCACTGTGGAAGAGACAGACACAAGTACTAAACTATGCATATATACGCATGCCCCCACCGATACACACATATACTGTAAATACACACACACAACAGTTATGACAAATACACATCCACCAGTACATACACATGCACACACGCGCACACACACACCGCACCATTACACACACATCACACAGACTGCAATTATCAAACAGCTTTGCAGACCGTATGCAAAAGTGCCAGCCCCTATGCAAATGTTGTTACAAATGCTAATAATGTTATGCAGGTGAATGAGGACCCAAAAGCAACTTGGCGAAAACAGAGTCTTTAATCCAGTAAAGTAAATCTACAATCATAAAGCATAATTCCACTCGTAATGACGAGAACAGACTGGAGACTCGATCATGAACTGCAGGTTGCCTCGGGAAGGCACTTGAACGTAGCAGACTCAGACACCTGCTCACCACGCAGCATCTGAGGGAAACACGACACGACAGGGCGATACACAGACACAGCACGGTGAACAATAGACAAGGATCCGACAGGGCAGAAACGGAAAACAAGGGGAGAAATAGGGACTCTAATCAGGGGGAAAGATAGGGAACAGGTGTGGGAAGACTAAATGATTGATTAGGGGAATAGGAACAGCTGGGAGCAGGAACGGAGCGATAGAGAGAAGAGAGAGAGGGAGGAAGAGAGAAAGAGGGGAACGAACCTAAAAAGACCAGCAGGGGGAAAACGAACAGAGGGAAAAGCAAAATGACAAGACAAAATAAGACAAAACATGACAGTACCCCCCCACTCACCGAGCGCCTCCTGGCGCTCTCGAGGAGGAACACTGGCGGCAACGGAGGAAATCATAGATCACAAACGGTCCAGCACGTCCCGAGAAAGAACCCAACTCCTCTCCTCAGGACCGTAACGAAAAACGATAAAAAGGGAAACTAGGGTACTACTCTAAAAAAAAAAATGAGACACGGGTAGAGAACTGAAAGCTTTAGAGCAAACAGGACCAAACAGGCCAGGAGAGTAACAACTAGGGACAGACTGAGACACAGCAAGGGCAGGAACAAGAACAGGAGAGATGCGATGGCAGGGAACAGACTGAGACCCAGCAAGACCAGGAGCAGAAGCAGAAAAAAATTACCAGACTTCTTCTGCGCGCAGTCTGAACACGCAGCCACGAAACGGCGCGTGTCACGCTCCTGAGTAGGCCACCAAAACCGCTGGCGAATAGAAGCAAGCGTACCCCGAACGCCGGGATGGCCAGCTAACTTGGCAGAGTGAGCCCACTGAAGAACAGCCAGACGAGTAGAAACAGGAACGAAAAGAAGGTTACTAGGACAAGCGCGCGGCGACGCAGTGTGCGTGAGTGCTTGCTTAACCTGTCTCTCAATTCCCCAGACAGTCAACCCGACAACACGCCCAACAGGAAGGATCCCCTCGGGATCGGTAGAAGCCACAGAAGAACTAAAGAGACGGGATAAAGCATGAGGCTTGGTGTTCTTAGTACCCGGGCAATAAGAAATAACGAATTCGAAACGAGCGAAAAACAACGCCCAACGAGCATGACGCGCATTCAGTCGTTTGGCAGAACAGATGTACTCAAGGTTCTCTTGGTCAGTCCAAACGACAAAAGGAACGGTCGCCCCCTCCAACCACTGTCGCCATTTGCCTAGGGCTAAACGGATGGCGAGCAGTTCGCGGTTAGCCATATCATAGTTACGTTCCGACGGTGACAGGCGATGAGAAAAATACGCACAAGGGTGGACCCCATCGTCAGTATCGGAGCGCTGGGACAGAATGGCTCCCACGCCCACCCCCGACGCGTCAACCTCAACAATAAACGGTTTAGTGACGTCAGGTGCAACAAGGATAGGAGCGGATGCAAAACGCTTCTTGAAGAGAACAGGACAACAATCATACGACCGGTGAGGAGGAAGGGAGTTGGTTCTGGACCGACTGAAGACCGTGCGCAGACCATGATACTCCTCCGGCACTCCTGTCAAATCACCAGGTTCCTCCTGAGAAGAGGGGACAGAACAAACAGGAGAAATAGCAGACATTAAACACTTCACATGACAAGAAACGTTCCAGGAAAGGATAGAATTACTAGACCAATCAAAAGAAGGATTATGACACACTAGCCAGGGATGACCCAAAACAACAGGTGTAAAAGGTGAACAAAAAATCAAAAAAGAAATGGTCTCACTATGGTTACCAGATACAGTGAGGGTTAAAGGTAGTGTTTCATATAATATACTGGGGAGAGGACTACCATCCAAGGCAAACATGACCGTGGGCTCCCTAACTGTCTGAGAGGAATGTCATGTTCCCGAGCCCAGGCTTCGTCCATAAAACAGCCCTCCGCCCCAGAGTCTATTAATGCACTGCAGGAAGCTGCCGATCCGGTCCAGCGTAGATGGACCGGTAAAGTAGTACAGGTACTTGACGGAGAGGACCGTCTAGTAGCGCTTATCAGTCGCCCTCCGCTTACTGATGAGCTCTGGCCTTTAACTGGACATGAAATGACAAAATGACCAGCGGAACCGCAATAGAGACAGAGGCGGTTGGTGATTCTCCGTTCCCTCTCCTTAGTCGAAATGCGAATACCCCCCAGCTGCATGGGCTCAACACCAGAGTCAGTGGGGAAAGATGGTAGTGTCGGAGAGAGGGGAGACACAGTTAATGCGAGCTCTCTTCTATGAGCTCGGTGACGAAGATCTACCCGTCGTTCAATGCGAATAGCGAGTTCAATCAAAGAATCCACGCTGGATGGAACCTCCCGAGAGAGAATCTCATCCTTAACCTTAGCGTGGAGTCCCTCCAGAAAACGAGCGAGCAACGCCTGCTCGTTCCAGTTACTGGAGGCAGCAAGAGTGCGAAACTCTATAGAGTAATCCGTTATGGATCGATTACCTTGACATAGGGAAGACAGGGACCAGGAAGCTTCTTTCCCAAAAACTGAACGATCAAAAACTCTTTTCATCTCCTCTTTAAAGTTCAGATAATTGTTAGTACACTCAGCGCTTGCCTCCCAGATAGCTGTGCCCCACTGCCGAGCCCGACCAGTAAGGAGTGATATGACGTAGGCAATCCGAGCTCTCTCTTGAGTATGTGTTGGGTTGGAGAGAGAACACTATATCACACTGGGTGAGAAAGGAGCGGCACTCAGTGGGCTGCCCAGAATAACATGGTGGGTTATTAACCCTAGGTTCCGGAGGCTCGGAAGACCCGGAAGTAGCTGGTGGCACGAGACGAAGACTCTGATACTGTCCTGAGAGGTCGGAGACCTGAGCGGCCAGGGTCTCAACGGCATGCCGAGCAGCAGACAATTCCTGCTCGTGTCTGCCGAGCATCGCTCCCTGGAACTCGAGAGTAGAGTAGAGAGAATCCATAGTCGCTGGGTCCATTCTTGGTCGGATCCTTCTGTTATGCAGGTGAATGAGGACCCAAAAGCAACTTGGCGAAAACAGAGTCTTTAATCCAGTAAAGTAAATCTACAATCATAAAGCATAATTCCACTCGTAATGACGAGAACAGACTGGAGACTCGATCATGAACTGCAGGTTGCCTCGGGAAGGCACTTGAACGTAGCAGACTCAGACACCTGTTCACCACGCAGCATCTGAGGGAAACACGACACGACAGGGCGATACACAGACACAGCACGGTGAACAATAGACAAGGATCCGACAGGGCAGAAACGGAAAACAAGGGGAGAAATAGGGACTCTAATCAGGGGGAAAGATAGGGAACAGGTGTGGGAAGACTAAATGATTGATTAGGGGAATAGGAACAGCTGGGAGCAGGAACGGAGCGATAGAGAGAAGAGAGAGAGGGAGGAAGAGAGAATGAGGGGAACGAACCTAAAAAGACCAGCAGGGGGAAAACGAACAGAGGGAAAAGCAAAATGACAAGACAAAATAAGACAAAACATGACAAATAATTTATGTAAATGACTGAAGAAGTGTTCTGAATGTGGCACAGTCATGTCCACAAAGGTGTGAGGGTCAGAGGGGTGAGGAGAGTTAGTGTATAGACACCTGCTTTGAATCTGGTTTGACTCTGGTTCAATCTGATTTGATTCAGGTTAAGCCCAGGTTCACATTTATTCAGGTTGAGTCCAGTTTCACACCAACTATGGTCAGGTTTTAGTGAATTGACAAACACTGGAGTCACACACACACACACACACACACACACACACACACACACACACACACACACACACACACACACACACACACACACACACACACACACACACACACACACACACACACACACACACACACACACACACACACACACACACACACACAACCACCAGTGTATACAAATACATACTGTACATACAAATACATATGGTACATACACACAAACACAACCACCAGTATATACAAATACATACTGTACATACAAATACATATGGTACATACACACAAACACAACCACCAGTATATACAAATACATACTGTACATACAAATACATATGGTACATACACACAAACACAACCACCAGTATATACAAATACGTACTGTACATACGGTACATACACACAAACACAACCACCAGCACATACGAATACGTACTGTCATAGAAATACGTACTATCATGACACAAGGCGAGACCCAGATGCAGACACAGATGGTTGGAGTTCAAGATGTTTCATAAATCCAAAGGGAATAGGCAAGAGAATGGTCGTGGACAGGCAAAAGGTCAAAACCAGATCAGAGTCCAGGAGGTACAGGTGGCAGACAGGCTCGAGGTCAGGGCAGGCAGACTGGTCAGGCAGGCGGGTATACAGTCCAGAAACAGGTGTCATGACGTTGGCCTGGGGGGTAGGTTTATGACAGTCATAAATACCTCTTCCCCCCTTTTTCCTCTCTCTACCCTACTGAGTTTACATTTGCAAAACCCTTGGTTAACATAGAGATTCTGGGAACGTCAGAAGGTGCGGGGAAATGAACTATATTCTGGTAATCCGACCAATGGAACATATGCGGTGGTACTTAATGAATATGATGTCAGATCGGTTGTCATCTGAGACATTCTCATCAATGATAAGATGACATAAACTCTACAGTGGAAAGTCTACACATCAGAGTTATCGGATTCACATGGAATTGTTGTTCAATTTAAATGTTTGAATATGAAATTATTTGTGATGGGATGAAATGTGATTTTAGCTTCTAAAATATGAGATTTGGGCTTTCATAAGACAGGGCTCTGCTCAATCAGTGGCCCGCCCCTGTGAAGGGACATGGGCTATAAACCTTTTCAAACATGCCCTCCTCTTCCTTCCTATATAAGCCCTTGACGACAATATAACCTCCTGTTCCAACAATGTGAGGACGACGGTCCGATGTCAGAATGGTTCAGATAATAACTACAGAACGCAGCCAACATCAGCGTGAGCTTTGGTTGCGAATGGTATGAACTACCTCCTAGCCTGTTGAGTGAGCAACAGCAGATGCAAAAGCAGGTTAGGAAGGAACAGACAGAGTATCCCGTCTACCCCACGACGACGTTATTACAACGTATCCAATTGACAACCAGAGACATTCTTCAAAGGACTCGGTTGGGCCACACGGCTTTCCATCTACCACTAACCTACCGAAGCGCAGCGTAAATATTTATTGCATTTTCCTTTTCCAAATGGCCGGTAATTTAGAATGCATCAGATACTGTATTTACGATAGCACAGCTTCTCCCTGTGTCCCTCAGTCTTCCCGCTCTTTCACTCAAACCCAGCCCCTTTTCCTTTGTGTAACAAGCTTTCATATCTGTTCCGCCCGCTAGCAACGTTTTCCTTTATGACGTAATTTGTAATCAAGTTCTGATTTAATTATGTGTATGTGTAATTCTGTGTGATTAGTTAGGTATTTAGTAAATAAATAATTAAACCCAATTTTGTATTGCTGATTCAAATTGTTAGTCAGGGTTCGTGCAGATAACCAAGAATTGTCACGCCTTGGTCATTGTATTTTGTGTTTTTGTTATATGTTTGGGTAGGCCAGGGTGTGACATGGGTTTATATGTTGTGTTTCGTATTGGGGTTTGTATTATTTGGGATCGCGGCTGAATTGGGGTGTGGTATAGGCTTTGGCTGCCTGAGGCGATTTTCAATTAGAGTCAGGTGCTTATCGTTGTCTCTGATTGGGAACCGTATTTAGGCAGCCTGAATTTCGCTTTGTATTTCGTGGGTGTTTGTTCCTGTCTCTGTGTTGTAGTCACCAGATAGGCTGTAATTAGTTTCACGTTCCGTTCTGTTGTTTTTGTATTTAGTATTCAGTTATTTCATGTACCGCGATTTATTTCATTAAAGTCATGAGTAACCTACACGCTGCATTTCAGTCCGACTCTCTTCTTTCAACAGACGAACGCCGTTACAGAAACACCCACCTCTCACGGACCGAGCAGCGTGTAACTGGCAATGACGTAGATAACTGGCAGGAGCTAAAGGAGGACGTTATGGAAGGTAAAGGCATGGAGTATATGACGTGGGAAGAAATCGACAGGTGGGCGGCCGACCCAGAGAGAGTGCAGGCGCCCGCCTGGGATTCGCTTCAGCAGTGCGAAGAGGGCTACAGGCTAATGGAGGCAAAAAGGAAAACACGGCGACGCAGAGCGAAAACCAAAAGTAACCCCCAATTATTTATTGGGGGAGGGCGCAGAGAGAGAGTGGCTGAGTCAGGGTTCAGACCTGAGCCAACTCTCCCTGTTAATCGTGAAGAGCAGTTGCAGTGGGAGAGGCTGCACCACTTGGAGAATTGGACATGGGAGGAGGAATTAGACGGTAAAGGACCTTGGGCTCAGCCTGGAGAATATCGCCGTCCCAAAGAAGAAATATATGCGGCTAAAGCGGAGAGGCGCTGGTATGAGGAGGCAGCATGGTGACGCGGTTGGAAGCCGGAAAAGCAGCCCCCAAAAATTTTTTTGGGGGGCCTAGAAGGGAGAATAGTTATTCCAGGTAGGAGACCTGCGCAAACTCCCTGTGCTCACAGTTGGGCTAGAGAGACCGGGCAGGCACCGTGTTATGCTATGGAGCGCACAGTGTTTCCAGTGCGGGTGCAGAGCCAGGTGCGGCACATACCAGCCCTTCCTATTGGCCGGGCTAGAGTGGGCATCGAGCCAGGTAAGCTTGGGCAGGCTCGGTGCTCAAGAGCTCCAGTGCGCCTGCACGGTCCGGTCTATCCAGAGCCACCTCTACACACCAGTCCTCCGGTAGCAGCTCCCCGCACCAGGCTTCCTGTGCGTGTCCTAGATCCAGTACCACCAGTTCCAGCACCACGCACCAGGCCTCCAGTGCGCCTCGCCTGTTCAGCGCAGCCAGCGCTTTTCTCCTCTCCTGCGCTGCCGGAGTCTCCCGTCTGCCCAGCGCCGCCAGTGCTCCCAGTCTGCCCAGCGCCGCCAGTGCTCCCAGTCTGCCCAGCGCCGCCAGTGCTCCCAGTCTGCCCAGCGCCGCCAGTGCTCCCAGTCTGCCCAGCGCCACCAGTGCTCCCAGTCTGCCCAGCGCCGCCAGTGCTCCCAGTCTGCCCAGCGCCGCCGGTGCTCCCAGTCTGCCCAGCGCCGCCGGTGCTCCCAGTCTGCCCAGCGCCGCCAGTGCCGCCAGTCAGCACAGGGCCGCCAGACAACCAGTCTCTTCCAGATCTGCCAGACAACCAGTCTCTTCCAGATCTGCCAGACAACCAGTCTCTTCCAGATCTGCCCGACAACCAGTCTCTTCCAGATCTGCCCGACAACCAGTCTCTTCCAGATCTGCCCGACAACCAGTCTCTTCCAGATCTGCCAGCCAGCCAGGATTTACCGGAGCCTACTACCTGCCTGAGCTTCATCTCAGTCCTGGGCTTCATCTCAGTACTTGGCTTCCTCTCAGTACTGGGCTTCCTCTCAGTACTGGGCTTCCTCTCAGTACTGGGCTTCCCCTTAGTCCTGGGCTGCCCCTCTGTCCCGAGCTGCCCCTCTGTCCCGAGCTGCCCCTCTGTCCCGAGCTGCCCCTCTGTCCCGAGCTGCTCCTCAGTTATGTGGGGATCTGGGTGAGGACTATTAGGCCATGGTCGGCGGAGAGGGTGGATTATCCCAGGACGCGAAGGGGAGGAACTAGGACATTTATGGAGTGGGGTCCACGTCCCCGAGCCAGAACCGCCACCATGGACAGACGCCCACCCGGACCCTCCCTATGCTCTTGAGGTGCGTCCGGGAGTCCGCACCTTAGGGAGGGGGGGGGGGGTTCTGTCACGCCTTGGTCATTGTATTTTGTGTTTTTGTTATATGTTTGGGTAGGCCAGGGTGTGACATGGGTTTATATGTTGTGTTTCGTATTGGGGTTTGTATTATTTGGGATCGCGGCTGATTAGGGGTGTGGTATAGGCTTGGCTGCCTGAGGCGATTCTCAATTAGAGTCAGGTGCTTATCGTTGTCTCTGATTGGGAACCGTATTTAGGCAGCCTGAATTTCGCTTTGTATTTCGTGGGTGTTTGTTCCTGTCTCTGTGTTGTAGTCACCAGATAGGCTGTAATTAGTTTCACGTTCCGTTCTGTTGTTTTTGTATTTAGTATTCAGTTATTTCATGTACCGCAATTTATTTCATTAAAGTCATGAGTAACCTACACGCTGCATTTCGGTCCGACTCTCTTCTTTCAACAGATGAACGCCGTTACAAGAATTTACAAGTTTCAGATGAGACTGAATTAAGACGACGATTGATATTGACTGCTATTGATGTAAAATATTACTAGGTCTTTAAGAGTTTATTCGTAAGATAACAGCCCTATAAATATTATTTTGTGGTGCCCGACTCTCTAGTTAATTACACTTACATGATTAGCTCAATCAGGTGATATTAATTATGGAGAAATTATTTTATAGAATAGCATGTCATATCACTTAATCCGGCATAGCCAAAGACATGACACAGGCAAGGGTCAAAACTGGGAGGACTAGAAAAAGGAGAATAGCAAAGGCAGGAGAACGGGAAAAAACGCTGGTTGACTTGGAAACAGACAAGACGAACTGGCACAGAGAGACAGGAAACACAGGGATAAATACACTGGGGAAAATAAGTGACACCTGGAGGGGGTGGAGACAATCACAAGGATAGGTGAAACAGATCAGGGTGTGACACGTACTGTACATACAAACACAAAACCACCAGTACATACAAATACACACACACAACCACCAGTACATACAAAAACACACAACCACCAGTACATACAAAAACACACAACCACCAGTACATACAAAAACACACAACCACCAGTACATACAAAAACACACACACACAACCACCAGTACATACAAATACACACACACAACCGCCAGTACATGCAAATACACACACACAACCGCCAGTACATACAAATACACACACACAACCACCAGTACATACAAATACACACACACACACAACCAACACTACATACAAACACACACAACCACCAGTACATACAAATACACACACACAACCAACAGTGCATACAAAAACACACAACCACCAGTACATACAAAAACACACAACCACCAGTACATACAAAAACACACAACCACCAGTACATACAAAAACACAAACACCAGTACATACAACAACACACAACCACCAGTACATACAAAAACACACAACCACCAGTACATACAACAACACACACACACACAACCACCAGTACATACAAATACACACAAACACAAAAGTATGTGTCTATTGATGAAAGGAGTAGGACTTGTATATTGTAAAAGATGAATGATGTGTGGTGGAGAGACAAGTAATGCCTCCTTCCTCTCCTCCTCCTCCTTCTCTTCATGCCAAACCTGTCCACAGAAGGTTAACAGGGGGAGGGGAGGATGGAGGGATGAAGAGGAGAGGAATAAACAGCAAATACATGTGGGTTCTTCTGCTCTGCTGCCTCTTAATGAATATGAATGAGCAAACAAGCTGATCAGCCATTAGAAACAGAGGTGAACAGTGTTATGGCTTGTTACATACACATTCATGCAAATGTAAACTAGGGCTGTCCCCGACTAAAAAAAATATTGGTTGACCGTATTTTTCCATACACTACTGTTCAAAGGTTTGGGGTCACATAGAAATGTCCTTGTATTTGAAAGAAAAGCTAATATTGCTTCTTTAAATCAGCACAACCGTTTTCAGCTGGGCTAACATCATTGCAAAAGGGTTTTCTAATGATCAATTAGCCTTTTGAAATGATAAACTTGGATTACCTTACACAACGTGCCATTGGAACAGAGGAGTGATGGTTGCTGATAATGGGCCTCTGTACGCCTATGTAGATATTCCATTAAAAATCTGCCGTTTCCAGCTACAATAGTCATTTACAACATTGCAATGTCTACACTTGATTTCTGATCAATTTTATGTTATTTTACTAGACCAAAAATGTGAAGTTCTGTTACCAAATCCCGAAAACATTCCCTATTCCCTTGCTGTCTTTACATGAAACATGTAAGCCTGGCACATGACCAATAAGACCTGACCTATAGCCTATCACAGCCCCCTCAATAAAGTGGTTATAACAAACTCTGAACACAGTAACACAGGACCAATAGGACCTGACCTATAGCCTATCACAGCCCCCTCAATAAAGTGGTTATAACAAACTCTGAACACAGTAACACAGGACCAATAGGACCTGACCTATAGCCTATCACAGCCCCCTCAATAAACTGGTTATAACAAACTCTGAACACAGTAACACATGACCAATAGGACCTGACCTATAGCCTATCACAGCCCCCTCAATAAACTGGTTATAACAAACTCTGAACACAGTAACACACGACCAATAGGACCTGACCTATAGCCTATCACAGCCCCCTCAATAAACTGGTTATAACAAACTCTGAACACAGTAACACACGACCAATAGGACCTGACCTATAGCCTATCACAGCCCCCTCAATAAACTGGTTATAACAAACTCTGAACACAGTAACACATGACCAATAGGACCTGACCTATAGCCTATCACAGCCCCCTCAATAAACTGGTTATAACAAACTCTGAACACAGTAACACACGACCAATAGGACCTGACCTATAGCCTATCACAGCCCCCTCAATAAACTGGTTATAACAAACTCTGAACACAGTAACACATGACCAATAGGACCTGACCTATAGCCTATCACAACCCCCTCAATAAACTGGTCATAACAAACTCTGAACACAGTAACACATGACCAATAGGACCTGACCTATAGCCTATCACAACCCCCTCAATAAACTGGTTATAACAAACTCTGAACACAGTAACACATGACCAATAGGACCTGACCTATAGCCTATCACAACCCCCTCAATAAACTGGTCATAACAAACTCTGAACACAGTAACACACGACCAATAGGACCTGACCTATAGCCTATCACAGCCCCCTCAATAAACTGGTTATAACAAACTCTGAACACAGTAACACACGACCAATAGGACCTGACCTATAGCCTATCACAACCCCCTCAATAAACTGGTCATAACAAACTCTGAACACAGTAACACACGACCAATAGGACCTGAATGTCTCGTATGCTGTGTGATGACATGAACGAATTACTGAATGACTGATTGATACAGTAGCCTATATATTGAAATATAGTAAGTAAGTTACGCTATTAAGACTAAACAGGATGCGCTCTTAGGCCTACAGCTCGATGGTGATTATACAAGGATACGATACAAAGACCACTAACGACATGACTTATTATAATAATCATCATAATAGGAGAGAGAGCTGTGTCCATATTATGTGCCAAACAGGTGCTGTTAGATGACAATATGATTTCTCTGCCTGTTTGGGACAGTGTAAACACTAAATAAACTCTAAGTAATACCAGTCAGTTCTAAGGAAAACAAATAGTAAAGTCTTTATTACAGCATAGAAAAGATTAAAAACATCCCAATCTGTGAAATTGCTTTATCCGACATTTTGCCGTTGCATGAGGCTTGGTGCTCAAGGAATCAGTAGGCTATTAAACAAACACAGGCAACAGACAGGCAAAAGAAGCAGGATATGTCTTCTTTCTCTCAATATATATGGATGATTTACAAAGCCAGGCTCACTTAACAGTTAAGCTATTGATTATAGACCTAATTAAGCTGGGGTTTCCTCTCTTCTCAATTTACTTCGACAATTAGGCTCAAGGCAAAGGGCTGTTTCCTCGTCTCTGCTGCTGCCTCCACCTCATTGTTCTAATCCCAATATGCTGATGAACTTTGTTTGTTATTATGCACACAGCAGCATAGGGAAAGGTGTAAATTATATGGAGCACTGAAGATTGTGTTACAGAGACCGTATCCAATGCGGGAGAAAGCACTTTTGTAATAAAATAATATTAGATTTATTAGTGTAGCACCATTATTTGGACATAATATAACCATATAGAATTTCAGTATCACATGTCTTAGAATGATGGACTGTGCCATCCCCGTGGTCTCCGTAATGGATCAGTTCACTGAGACAGGCGCGATGTGTGCACCATGAAAATAATTAAAAAATTGCAATTGCTCTATTAAAGAAATCTCGGTCGACCAATAGCCTATCGACCAAACAATCAACCAAACAATCAACCAGTCGACTAAATGGAGTCAGCCATAATGTAAACATTGCGGATATTCAGAGGACGGCATCATTTATCAAAACAGTTTTTTTTAAACCTCTGCTGTTTCATTCCACACACAAACCCTTCTGATGTCACAAACCCTTCTGATGTCACAAACCCTTCTGATGTCACAAACCCTTCTGATGTCACAAACCCTTCTGATGTCACAAACCCTTCTGATGTTACAAACCCTTCTGATGTTACAAACCATTCTGTACAAACCCTTCTGATGTTACAAACCCTTCTGATGTTACAAACCCTTCTGATGTTACAAACCCTTCTGATGTTACAAACCCTTCTGATGTTACAAACCCTTCTGATGTTACAAACCCTTCTGATGTTACAAACCCTTCTGATGTTACAAACCCTTCTGATGTCACAAACCCTTCTGATGTCACAAACCCTTCTGATGTTACAAACCCTTCTGATGTTACAAACCCTTCTGATGTCACAAACCCTTCTGATGTCACAAACCCTTCTGATGTCACAAACCCTTCTGATGTTACAAACCCTTCTGATGTTACAAACCCTTCTGATGTTACAAACCCTTCTGATGTCACAAACCCTTCTGATGTTACAAACCCTTCTGATGTTACAAACCCTTCTGATGTTACAAACCCTTCTGATGTCACAAACCCTTCTGTACCAACCCTTCTGATGTTACAAACCCTTCTGTACAAACCCTTCTGATGTTACAAACCCTTCTGATGTCACAAACCCTTCTGATGTTACAAACCCTTCTGATGTTACAAACCCTTCTGATGTTACAAACCCTTCTGATGTTACAAACCCTTCTGATGTCACAAACCCTTCTGATGTCACAAACCTTTCTGATGTCACAAACCCTTCTGATGTCACAAAGCCTTCTGATGTTACAAACCCTTCTGATGTTACAAACCCTTCTGATGTCACAAAGCCTTCTGATGTTACAAACCCTTCTGATGTTACAAACCCTTCTGTACAAACCCTTCTGATGTCACAAACCCTTCTGTACAAACCCTTCTGATGTTACAAACCCTTCTGATGTTACAAACCCTTCTGATGTTACAAACCCTTCTGATGTCACAAACCTTTCTGATGTTACAAACCCTTCTGTACAAACCCTTCTGATGTTACAAACCCTTCTGATATTACAAACCCTTCTGATGTCACAAACCCTTCTGATGTCACAAACCCTTCTGATGTCACAAACCCTTCTGATGTCACAAACCCTTCTGATGTCACAAACCCTTCTGATGTTACAAACCCTTCGGATGTTACAAACCCTTCTGATGTTACAAACCCTTCTGATGTTACAAAGCCTTCTGATGTCACAAACCCTTCTGATGTCACAAACCCTTCTGATGTCACAAACCCTTCTGATGTTACAAACCCTTCTGATGTCACAAACCCTTCTGATGTCACAAACACAAAGCCTTCTGATGTCACAAACCCTTCTGATGTCACAAACCCTTCTGATGTTACAAACCCTTCTGATGTTACAAACCCTTCTGATGTTACAAACACAAAGCCTTCTGATGTCGCAAACTCTTCTGATGTCGCAAACCCTTCTGATGTCACAAACCCTTCTAATGTCACAAACCCTTCTGATGTCACAAACCCTTCTGATGTTACAAACACAAAGCCTTCTGATGTTACAAACCCTTCTGATGTCACAAACCCTTCTGATGTCACAAACCCTTCTGATGTCACAAACCCTTCTGATGTCACAAACCCTTCTGATGTCACAAACCCTTCTGATGTCACAAACCCTTCTGATGTCACAAACCCTTCTGATGTCACAAACCCTTCTGATGTCACAAACCCTTCTGATGTCACAAACCCTTCTGATGTTACAAACACAAAGCCTTCTGATGTCACAAACCCTTCTGATGTCACAAACCCTTCTGATGTCACAAACCCTTCTGATGTCACAAACCCTTCTGATGTCACAAACCCTTCTGATGTCACAAACCCTTCTGATGTCACAAACACTTCTGATGTCAAAAAACATTGTGATGTCACAAACCCTTATGATGTCAAACCCTTCCTCTCCTCTCTCTCAATCTTTCCTTTCCCCTGTTTCACCCCCCCCCTCATTTTGAGAGAGAGCGAGAGAGAGAGCGGGAGAGAAAGGGAAATGGAGGGAAAGAGAGCACGTTCCCTCTCTTCTTCCTCCACTCCTTCACACACTCCGTTCTGCAAAACACATTTCACACACCCTGTTCTGCAAAACATACTTCATACACACCCCTTCTGTAAAACACACTCCCCTCACCCTGTTCTGCAAAACACACTTCACACACCCCGTTCTGCAAAACACACGCACACACACAGACAGACACAAACACACCCCTATCTCTATTAAACACCCAAAGAAAATTCAGACTGTAAAGACCTCTCAAAGCATCCAGCATATATCTTCAAAATCCTTTCTCTCTCATCCCTTCTGTTGCTTACTTCACCCCTTTCACTCATTTTGTCATGTTTCATTCCCCTCTACCCTCTCCTTTCAAAGCATCTCCTCCTGTTCTGTCTCTACATCCCCAGGCTAGCAGCCACCTCACAGCTACAGCTGCTAGACTGATAGAGAGACAGAGGAAGACAAGAGAGACAGAGGAAGACAAGAGAGACAGAGGAAGACAAGAGAGACAGAGGAAGACAAGAGAGACAGAGGAAGACAAGAGAGACAGAGAGAAGACAAGAGAGACAGAGGAAGACAAGAGAGACAGAGGAAGACAAGAGAGACAGAGGAGAAGACAAGAGAGACAGAGGAAGACAAGAGAGACAGAGGAAGACAAGAGAGACAGAGGAAGACAAGAGAGACAGAGGAAGACAAGAGAGAGAGAGGAGAAGACAAGAGAGAGAGAGGAGAAGACAAGAGAGACAGAGGAAGACAAGAGAGACAGGAAGACAAGAGAGACAGAGGAAGACAAGAGAGACAGAGGAAGACAAGAGAGACAGAGGAAGACAAGAGAGACAGAGGAGAAGACAAGAGAGACAGAGGAAGACAAGAGAGACAGAGGAAGACAAGAGAGACAGAGGAAGACAAGAGAGAGAGAGGATAAGACAAGAGAGAGAGAGGAGAAGACAAGAGAGAGAGAGGAGAAGACAAGAGAGACAGAGGAAGACAAGAGAGACAGAGGAAGACAAGAGAGACAGAGGAAGACAAGAGAGACAGAGGAAGACAAGAGAGACAGAGGAAGACAAGAGAGACAGAGGAAGACAAGAGAGACAGAGGAGAAGACAAGAGAGACAGAGGAAGACTAGAGAGACAGAGGAAGACTAGAGAGACAGAGGAAGACTAGAGAGACAGAGGAGGACAAGAGAGACAGAGGAGGACAAGAGAGACAGAGGAAGACAAGAGAGACAGAGGAGAAGACAAGAGAGACAGAGGAAGACAAGAGAGACAGAGGAAGACAAGAGAGACAGAGGAAGACAAGAGAGACAGAGGAAGACAAGAGAGACAGAGGAGAAGACAAGAGAGACAGAGGAAGACAAGAGAGACAGAGGAAGACAAGAGAGACAGAGGAGAAGACAAGAGAGACAGAGGAAGACAAGAGAGACAGAGGAAGACAAGAGAGACAGAGGAAGACAAGAGAGACAGAGGAAGACAAGAGAGACAGAGGAAGACAAGAGAGACAGAGGAAGACAAGAGAGACAGAGGAGAAGACGAGAGACAGAGGAAGACAAGAGAGACAGAGGAGAAGACAAGAGAGACAGAGGAGAAGACAAGAGAGACAGAGGAGAAGACAAGAGAGACAGAGGAGAAGACAAGAGAGACAGAGGAAGACAAGAGAGACAGAGGAAGACAAGAGAGACAGAGGAAGACAAGAGAGACAGAGGAAGACGAGACAGAGGAAGACAAGAGAGACAGAGGAAGACAAGAGAGACAGAGGAAGACAAGAAAGACAGAGGAGAAGACAAGAGAGACAGAGGAAGACAAGAGAGACAGAGGAGAAGACAAGAGAGACAGAGGAGAAGACAAGAGAGACAGAGGAGAAGACAAGAGAGACAGAGGAGAAGACAAGAGAGACAGAGGAAGACAAGAGAGACAGAGGAAGACAAGAGAGACAGAGGAGAAGACAAGAGAGACAGAGGAGAAGACAAGAGAGACAGAGGAAGACAAGAGAGACAGAGGAAGACAAGAGAGACAGAGGAAGACAAGAGAGACAGAGGAAGACAAGAGAGACAGAGGAAGACAAGAGAGACAGAGGAAGACAAGAGAGACAGAGGAAGACAAGAGAGACAGAGGAAGACAAAAGAGACAGAGGAAGACAAGAGAGGAAGATAAGACAAGAGAGACAGATAGGAAAGAGAGAGAAAGGAAGACGAGAGAGAGAAAGGAAGACGAGATAGATAGAGAGAGGAAGACGAGAGAGAGAGAGGAAGAAAAGAGAGAGCGAGAGAGAGAGAGGAAGGAAGACAAGAGAGAGAAAGAGTGAGAGAGAGAGAGAGAGAGAGAGAGAGAGAGAGAGAGAGAGAGAGAGAGAGAGAGAGAGAGAGAGAGAGAGAGAGAGAGAGTATTAGAAATCAGAACAGGACAAAAAGAGTCAATGAAAGATGCATAGAGAGAAAGCAACCAGAGACAGACAGAGAACCAAAGATGGAGAGAAGAAGAGAGAGATGGGGAGAGATATATGGAGAGAAGAAGAGAGAGAGATAGGGAGGGAAAGATGGAGAGAAGAAGAGAGAGATGGGGAGAGATATATGGAGAGAAGAAGAGAGAGAGATAGGGAGGGAAAGATGGAGAGAAGAAGAGAGAGATGGGGAGAGATATATGGAGAGAAGAAGAGAGAGAGATAGGGAGGGAAAGATGGAGAGCAGAAGAGAGAGAGAGATAGGGAGGGATAGAGACAGAAGAGGTACTCACAGTGTCAGACATCCTCCCTGTTATCGCTGAGTAGTTCCCTGGGTCGTCAGCTTCCTCGCTTCGGTGACATTGCTACAGGGGTAAGAAGGGCTTGGCTTGTGCTTTTACTGCCTGCTGCTGTGGTTCCGCTACTCGTCCTCCACTCTCTCTTTCCTTTTTTTATCCTCAGAGTCCCCCTTTCCTCTTCTCTGTTCCTTCTCCACTCCCCCCCCTACCTCTGCTTCTCTCTCTCTTCTGTTCTCTTTCTCTCTCACGCACGCTTGATGGGAGAGTCCTTTGCAAGGTCTTTACTCTGTCTTTCACTGTCGGTGTAGCACGCCTTCTCTCCCTCGCTCATTTGCTATCCATCTCTCTCTCGCTGGCTTTACAGCTCTAGGACTTGCTCTCCTTCTGCTGTAATTCCAATCTCTTTCTTTTACTCTTTCTCCCTCTTCCACCTTCTGCTTTCCTTCTCTTTCTCTCTCACTGCAGAAGACACAGCACACACACAAAGTCAGAGACTGGGTGACAAAATAAGAGAGATAGAGAGGAAGAGGGACAGAGGTGTAGCCAATAGCGGAGGAGCGCTAGAAACAAAGGGTAGAAATAGAGCTGGAGGGACAGAGATAGGGCCAGAGACACACAACCCCATACAGAGACCTGTGACTTCATCAATTCAGACACATTTCATGTACAGACACATACAGTGGGGAGAACAAGTATTTGATACTTGATTTAAGTCTTCACAAGGTTTTCACACACTGTTGCTGGTATTTTGGCCCACTCCTCCATGCAAAACACCTCTAGAGCAGTGATGTTTTGGGGCTGTTGCTGGGCAACACAGACTTTCAACTCCCTCCAAAGATTTTCTATGGGGTTGAGATCTGGAGACTGGCTAGGCCACTCCAGGACCTTGAAATGCTTCTTACGAAGCCACTCCTTCGTTGCGCGGGTGGTGTGTTTGGGGGCATTGTCAGCCACGTTTTATCTTTAATGCCCTTGCTGATGGAAGGAGGTTTTCACTCAAAATCTCACGATACATGGCCCCATTCATTCTTTCCTTTACACGGATCAGTCGTCCTGGTCCCTTTGCAGAAAAACAGCCCCAAAGCATGATGTTTCCACCCCCATGCTTCACAGTAGGTATGGTGTTCTTTGGATGCGACTCAGCATTCTTTGTCCTCCAAACACAAGACGAGTTGAGTTTTTACCAAAAAGTTATATTTTGGTTTCATCTGACCATATGACATTATCCCAATCTTCTTCTGGATCATCCAAATGCTCTCTAGTAAACTTCAGACGGGCCTGGACATGTACTGGCTTAAGCAGGGGGACACGTCTGGCACTGCAGGATTTGAGTCCCTGGTGGCGGTCCTCCTGTGTGGTTCTGGGATTTTTGCTCACAGTTCTTGTGATCATTTTGACCCCACGGGGTGAGATCTTGCGTGGAGCCCCAGATTGAGGGAGATTATCAGTGGTCTTGTATGTCTTCCATTTCCTAATAATTGCTCCCACAGTTGATTTCTTCAAACCAAGCTGCTTACCTATTGCAGATTCAGTCTTCCCAGCCTGGTGCAGGTCTACAATTTTGTTTCTAGTGTCCTTTGACAGCTCTTTGGTCTTGGCCATAGTGGAGTTTGGAGTGTGACTGTTTGAGGTTGTGGACAGGTGTCTTTTATACTGATAACAAGTTCAAACAGGTGCCATTAATACAGGTAACGAGTGGAGGACAGATCAGCCTCTTGAAGGAGTTTTAGGTCTGTGAGAGCCAGAAGTCTTGCTTGTTTGTAGGTGACCAAATACTTATTTTCCACCATAATTTGCAAATAAATTCCTAAAAAAATCCTACAATGTGATTTTGTTTCCTCATTTTGTCTGTCATAGTTGAAGTGTACCTATGATGAAAATTACAGGCCTCTCTCTCATCTTTTTAAGTGGGAGAACTTGCACAATTGGTGGCTGACTAAATACTTTTTTGCCCCACTGTACGTACAACACACACACACACACACACACACACACACACACACACACACACACACACACACACACACACACACACACACACACACACACACACACACACACACACACACACACACACACACACACACACACACACACACACACACACACAGACTTGCTGAGATCTCCAGATATAGACCCATGACCTCATCGACCATCTAACTCCCCTTTGAGAGACGGGGGCTCGTTCATATTGAATCAGAGAGAGAGGGGGTAAGAAAGGGGGAGAGGGAGAGTGAGAGAGAGGGGGGGAGTGAGAGAACGTTCAATACAGAACTGGGGATATTACACACACACACACAGAGGGAGAGTCACTACGAGGTCCATTCCAATACAGTTACCCAAACTAATAAAAATGAACATTACACTCACAGAAGCTCTAAAATAACACAATAGATATTGGATTTGTTTTTGAATTCTTTGTGTATCTGTGTAATCTGAGAGAAATATGTGTCTCTAATATGGTCATACGTTGGGCAGGAGGTTAGGAAGTGCAGCTCAGTTTCCACCTCATTTTGTGGGCAGTGTGTCTTCTCTTGAGAGCCAGGTCTGCCTTCGGTGTCCTTTATCAATAGCAATGTTCCCTAAGTCTGTACATCATCAAAGATGTCCTTCATTTTGGGGACCGAAAATCATTCTATGTTGCTCAGATTTTTTGTGAATTCTTTCCAATGTGTCAAATAATTAAATTTTTGTTTTCTCATAATTTGGTTGGGTCTAATTGTGTTGCTGTCCTGGGGCTCTGTGGGGTCTGTTTGTGTTTGTGAACAGAGACCCAGGACCAGCTTGCTTAGGGGGCTCTTCTCCAGGTTCGGGAGGTTTGGGAATCGCTTCCTTTTAGGTGGTTGTAGACTATCTATCTATCTATCTATCTATCTATCTATCTATCTATCTATCTATCTATCTATCTATCTATCTATATATATATATATATATATATATATATATATCTATATATATATATAAAGAGGAGCAGACGAGTGTTAAGATCTGCAGTTTCTCTCCATCTCACCATCCCAATTACCCCACAGCTGGACTGCCAGTTCTCTGGCCAACATACACCCACTGCATACACACACAGCTACATTACAGTCCTCACACCATCAGGTCCACAGGGTTTATCCTTCCAGTTCTATTAAAGTCCATGATGTCTCACTTCCAGGCAGACAGTCAATCAAGCAGCTCCAGCCGTCTCCTACACTGACCGTCTCCTACACTGACCGTCTCCTACACTGACCGTCTCCTACACTGACCATCTCCTACACTGGCCGTCTCCTACACTGGCCGTCTCCTACACTGGCCGTCTCCTACACTGGCCGTCTCCTACACTGGCCGTCTCCTACACTGGCCGTCTCCTACACTGGCCGTCTCCTACACTGGCCGTCTCCTACACTGGCCGTCTCCTACACTGGCCGTCTCCTACACTGGCCGTCTCCTACACTGGCAGTCTCCTACACTGGTCGTCTACTACACTGACCGTCTCCTACACTGGTCGTCTCCTACACTGACCGTCTCCTACACCGGTCGTCTCCTACACCGGTCGTCTCCTACGCTGGTCGTCTCCTACATTGGCCGTGGCTGTAGAGTCTCTCTCAGCCTCAGTGAGATATACAGCAGAGCCTTGCTTACAGTGCACTCTCGTGACCACTCTCTGTACTGCAGCTGTGGTGTGATGGGAGTGTTTGTGCTAAGTGCACTCTGTCCCTTACATCCATAACAGATACACTCTCAGTGTACTCCATTTTCCACTGCCACATCTCTCTCCCCCTTCCCCTTAACAAGCAGCATAAAGATGACATAACATTAAAACAGCATAACATAGTCATATCCACAGAGGAAATGCAAGGACAATGCTAGTCAGAGAACATCATAACAAAGGTTCCTCCATATAGAGATGGCAGCTTGCATAATATGCAATGAATACCTTTGGCACTTTCATTTCCCAATGCTGTAGCATTGAATACAACCGAGGGCATAAAAATAAGCATCATGAACAAATAGTGAATATGTCATGTTTTGTCTTATTTTGTCTTGTCATTTTGCTTTTCCCTCTGTTCGTTTTCCCCCTGCTGGTCTTTTTAGGTTCGTTCCCCTCTTTCTCTCTTCCTCCCTCTCTCTCTTCTCTCTATCGCTCCGTTCCTGCTCCCAGCTGTTCCTATTCCCCTAATCAATCATTTAGTCTTCCCACACCTGTTCCCTATCTTTCTCCCCGATTAGAGTCCCTATTTCTCCCCTTGTTTTCCGTTTCTGCCCTGTCGGATCCTTGTCTATTGTTCACCGTGCTGTGTATCGCCCTGTCGTGTCGTGTTTCCCTCAGATGCTGCGTGGTGAGCAGGTGTCTGAGTCTGCTACGTTCAAGTGCCTTCCCGAGGCAACCTGCAGTTCGTGATCGAGTCTCCAGTCTGTTCTCGTCATTACGAGTGGAATTATGCTTTATGATTGTAGATTTACTTTACTGGATTAAAGACTCTGTTTTCGCCAAGTTGCTTTTGGGTCCTCATTCACCTGCATAACAGAAGGATCCGACCAAGAATGGACCCAGCGACTATGGATTCTCTCTACTCTACTCTAGAGTTCCAGGGAGCGATGCTCGGCAGACACGAGCAGGAATTGTCTGCTGCTCGGCATGCCGTTGAGACCCTGGCCGCTCAGGTCTCCGACCTCTCAGGACAGTATCAGAGTCTTCGTCTCGTGTCACCAGCTACTTCCGGTTCTTCCGAGCCTCCGGAACCTAGGGTTAATAACCCACCATGTTATTCTGGGCAGCCCACTGAGTGCCGCTCCTTTCTCACCCAGTGTGATATAGTGTTCTCTCTCCAACCCAACACATACTCAAGAGAGAGAGCTCGGATTGCCTACGTCATATCACTCCTTACTGGTCGGGCTCGGCAGTGGGGCACAGCTATCTGGGAGGCAAGCGCTGAGTGTACTAACAATTATCTGAACTTTAAAGAGGAGATGATAAGGGTTTTTGATCGCTCAGTTTTTGGGAAAGAAGCTTCCTGGTCCCTGTCTTCCCTATGTCAAGGTAATCGATCCATAACGGATTACTCTATAGAGTTTCGCACTCTTGCTGCCTCCAGTAACTGGAACGAGCAGGCGTTGCTCGCTCGTTTTCTGGAGGGACTCCACGCTAAGGTTAAGGATGAGATTCTCTCTCGGGAGGTTCCATCCAGCGTGGATTCTTTGATTGAACTCGCTATTCGCATTGAACGACGGGTAGATCTTCGTCACCGAGCTCATAGAAGAGAGCTCGCGTTAACTGTGTCTCCCCTCTCTCCGACACTACCGTCTTTCCCCACTGACTCAGGTGTTGAGCCCATGCAGCTGGGGGTATTCGCATCTCGACTAAGGAGAGGGAACGGAGAATCACCAACCGCCTCTGTCTCTATTGCGGTTCCGCTGGTCATTTTGTCATTTCATGTCCAGTTAAAGGCCAGAGCTCATCAGTAAGCGGAGGGCGACTGATAAGCGCTACTAGACGGTCCTCTCCGTCAAGTACATGTACTACCTTACCGGTCCATCTACGCTGGACCGGATCGGCAGCTTCCTGCAGTGCATTAATAGACTCTGGGGCAGAGGGCTGTTTTATGGACGAAGCCTGGGCGCGGGAACATGACATTCCTCTCAGACAGTTAGGGAGCCCACGGTCATGTTTGCCTTGGATGGTAGTCCTCTCCCCAGTATATTATATGAAACACTACCTTTAACCCTCACTGTATCTGGTAACCATAGTGAGACCATTTCTTTTTTGATTTTTTGTTCACCTTTTACACCTGTTGTTTTGGGTCATCCCTGGCTAGTGTGTCATAATCCTTCTTTTGATTGGTCTAGTAATTCTATCCTTTCCTGTAACGTTTCTTGTCATGTGACGTGTTTAATGTCTGCTATTTCTCCTGTTTGTTCTGTCCCCTCTTCTCAGGAGGAACCTGGTGATTTGACAGGAGTGCCGGAGGAATATCATGGTCTGCGCACGGTCTTCAGTCGGTCCAGAACCAACTCCCTTCCTCCTCACCGGTCGTATGATTGTTGTTCTGATATCTTCAAGAAGCGTTTTGCATCCGCTTCTATCCTTGTTGCACCTGACGTCACTAAACAGTTTATTGTTGAGGTTGACGCGTCGGGGGTGGGCGTGGGAGCCATTCTGTCCCAGCGCTCCGATACTGACGATGGGGTCCACCCTTGTGCGTATTTTTCTCATCGCCTGTCACCGTCGGAACGTAACTATGATGTGGCTAACCGCGAACTGCTCGCCATCCGTTTAGCCCTAGGCAAATGGCGACAGTGGTTGGAGGGGGCGACCGTTCCTTTTGTCGTTTGGACTGACCAAAAGAACCTTGAGTACATCCGTTATGCCAAACGACTGAATGCGCGTCATGCTCGTTGGGCGTTGTTTTTCGCTCGTTTCGAGTTCGTTATTTCTTATTGCCCGGGTACTAAGAACACCAAGCCTCATGCTTTATCCCGTCTCTTTAGTTCTTCTGTGGCTTCTACCGATCCCGAGGGGATCCTTCCTGTTGGGCGTGTTGTCGGGTTGACTGTCTGGGGAATTGAGAGACAGGTTAAGCAAGCACTCACGCACACTGCTTCGCCGCGCGCTTGTCCTAGTAACCTTCTTTTCGTTCCTGTTTCTACTCGTCTGGCTGTTCTTCAGTGGGCTCACTCTGCCAAGTTAGCTGGCCATCCCGGCGTTCGGGGTACGCTTGCTTCTATTCGCCAGCGGTTTTGGTGGCCTACTCAGGAGCGTGACACGCGCCGTTTCGTGGCTGCGTGTTCAGACTGCGCGCAGAAGTCTGGTAATTTTTTTTCTGCTTCTGCTCCTCGTCTTGCTGGGTCTCAGTCTGTTCCCTGCCATCGCATCTCTCCTGTTCTTGTTCCTGCCCTTGCTGTGTCTCAGTCTGTCCCTAGTTGTTACTCTCCTGGCCTGTTTGGTCCTGTTTGCTCTAAAGCTTTCAGTTCTCTACCCGTGTCTCATTTTTTTTTTTTTTAGAGTAGTACCCTAGTTTCCCTTTTTATCGTTTTTCGTTACGGTCCTGAGGAGAGGAGTTGGGTTCTTTCTCGGGACGTGCTGGACCGTTTGTGATCTATGATTTCCTCCGTTGCCGCCAGTGTTCCTCCTCGAGAGCGCCAGGAGGCGCTCGGTGAGTGGGGGGGTACTGTCATGTTTTGTCTTATTTTGTCTTGTCATTTTGCTTTTCCCTCTGTTCGTTTTCCCCCTGCTGGTCTTTTTAGGTTCGTTCCCCTCTTTCTCTCTTCCTCCCTCTCTCTCTTCTCTCTATCGCTCCGTTCCTGCTCCCAGCTGTTCCTATTCCCCTAATCAATCATTTAGTCTTCCCACACCTGTTCCCTATCTTTCTCCCTGATTAGAGTCCCTATTTCTCCCCTTGTTTTCCGTTTCTGCCCTGTCGGATCCTTGTCTATTGTTCACCGTGCTGTGTATCGCCCTGTCGTGTCGTGTTTCCCTCAGATGCTGCGTGGTGAGCAGGTGTCTGAGTCTGCTACGTTCAAGTGCCTTCCCGAGGCAACCTGCAGTTCATGATCGAGTCTCCAGTCTGTTCTCGTCATTACGAGTGGAATTATGCTTTATGATTGTAGATTTACTTTACTGGATTAAAGACTCTGTTTTCGCCAAGTTGCTTTTGGGTCCTCATTCACCTGCATAACAGAATAGTGTAATGATTCAGCAAAAGCAGGTGTAATCATGTAAAGAAGGATGCGAATGAGATGGAGGGAGAGATACAATAGACTAGGGGAAGAAGAGAGATGGAGGGAGAGATAGAGTAGATGTGGGGAAGAAGACAGATGGAGGGAGAGACAGACAGGCAAGAAAGGCAGAGATGTAGAAAGGAAGGAGAGACATAGGAGAGTGGTGACACAGTGTGAGGCTGCAAGGGCCGACCCTCACATCCCTCCTCTACTACACGCTTTTCCCATTACCTAGAGACAGCCTCTGGAAGTTTTATAACCCAGAGGGAGAGTGGAGGGGCGAAAGAGGGGGTGTAGAGACCCCGGGTGAACATATAAGGTAAGCGAGAGAGAGAGAGAAATGATGGAGAGAGAGAGAGAAAGGAGGGAGAGAGAGAGAAAGGAGGGAGAGAGAGAGAAAAACGAGGGACAGAGAGTGAGAGAGAAAGGAGGGAGAGAGAGAGAAAGGAGGGACGGAGAGGGAGAGAGAAAGGAGGGAGAGAGAGAGAAAGGAGGGAGAGAGAGAGAAAGGAGGGAGAGAGAGAGAGAAATGAGGGAGAGAGAGAGAGAGAGAGAAAGGAGGGGGTGAGAGAGAGAGAGAGGCGGAAGGGAGAGAGAAAGGAGGGAAAGAGAGAGAAAAAAGAGGGAGAGAGAGAGAAAAAGGAGGGAGGGAGAGAGAGAGAAAGGAGGGAGGGAGAGAGAAAGGTGGGAGAGAGAGAAAGGGAGGAAGAGAAAGAGAGAAAGAAAGGAAGAGGAAGAGAGAATGAAAGGAGGGAGAGAGAGAAAAAGGAGAGAGAGAGAGAGAAGGGAGGGAGAGAGCTAGAGAAAGGAGAGAGAGAGAAAGGAGGGAGAGAGAGAGAAAGGAGGGAGAGAGAGAGAGAAAGGAGGGAGAGAGAGAAAGGAGGGAGAGAGAGAAAGGAGGGAGAGAGAGAGAGAAAGGAGGGAGAGAGAGAAAGGCAGGAGGGAGAGAGAAAGGAGGGAGAGAGAGAGAAAGGCGGGAGGGAGAGAGAGAGAAAGGAGAGCGAGAGAAAAATGAGGGAGAGAGAGAGAGAAAGCAGAGAGAGAGAGAGAAAGAATGGAAGAAGAGAGATGAGCATTGTCCCATTGTATTGAGACAGAGGAACACAGAGGAAGGCAAAGAAGAGCGTGGAAAACGAGAAAAGACAGGTGAGAAAAGCTAGCATGTAGAGAGATACTTTTTCTACCAGTCCCACGGAACACAACTGCACATTCTACACATGACAAATGTCCAGCAAATGCAACAGCGTCAATACAAAGAATCAATACATACTGTACCACGACTGCTTCTTAATAAAACAACCAGACATTCATAGCCACAGGAAACCACTGCACCAGACCCAAACCTTTCAACATATCATAGCCCTTGAACATATCTCTGGAGGGTCAAAATGTGCACACTCCTACAGAACTGTACCTTAACCAAGACTCTGAGCCCTGGGGTGTGGAATATCATTGAAGGAACCGGCTTTCTCAGCCCAACCACCATTACCAAGTACGCCTGAGTCAGCGACATTCCCAGCTCAATATGGAGAGGCTAAGACCATGTCACACCGTAGATTGATAGAGAAGTCCCCATCTCCCCAATGTGGATAAACCAACCAATACATGTTGGTGGAAACACTCTGTCCTTGTACAGTTTTTCATACTATTTAAAACATACCATCGGAGTAACTACTGCAAGTGTAATATAGCTGAAATAGAGGTGACCGTATTACACAATAGCAACATAGAGACAATATTTATCTCAATGCTCTCCAGATACTCCCATAACCCCCTGCTTTACAGGATATTCAGTTGGTGCTGTCAGCCCAACGCATTGCAGGGGGCAGACTGCCTGTCCACTGCCTGTCCACTGCCTGTCCACTGCCTGTCCACTGCCTGTCCACTGCCTGTCCACCAGGACATCTACAGCACCTGTAGAACAGTCTGTCTTCTTCAGGCATGGAAACATTGCTCTATTGGTATCAAGGGACCTAACATCTGCCAGATATTCAGTATATTAATTGGGTGTGCTACTAGGTGTAATACGGCTGTAACAAAGGATATTCACTAGGTGTGCTACTAGGTGTAATACGGCTGTAACAAAGGATATTCACTAGGTGTGCTACGAGGTGTAATACGGCTGTATTAAAGGATATTCACTAGGTGTGCTACAAGGTGTAAATACGGCTGTATTAAAGGATATTCACTAGGTGTGCTACAAGGTGTAATACGGCTGTATTAAAGGATATTCACTAAGCGTGCTACTAGGTGTAATACGGCTGTAATAAAAGATATTCACTAGGTGTGCTACTAGGTGTAATATGGCTGTAATAAAGGATATTCATTAGGTGTGCTACTAGGTGTAATACGGCTGTAATATGCTACTAGGTGTAATACGGCTGTAATGCTGGTTATTCACTAGGTGTGGTACTAGGTGTAATATGACTGTAATGCAGGATATTCACTAGGTGTGGTACTAGGTGTAAAACGGCTGTAATGCAGGATATTCACTAAGTGTGGTACTAGGTGTAATATGGCTGTAATAAAGGATATTCACTAGGTGTGCTACTAGGTGTAATATGGCTGTAATAAAGGATATTCACTAGGTGTGCTACTAGGTGTAATATGGCTGTAATAAAGGATATTCACTAAGTGTGCTACTAGGTGTAATATGGCTGTAATAAAGGATATTCACTAGGTGTTCTACTAGGTGAAATATGGCTGTAATACAAGATATTCACAAGGTGTGCTACTCGGTGTAATACGCTTCAATACAGTATATTCATCAGGTGTGCTACTCGGTGTAATACGCTTTAATACAGTATATTCATTAGGTGTGCTACTCGGTGTAATACGCTTTAATACAGTATATTCATTAGGTGTGCTACTCGGTGTAATACGCTTTAATACAGTATATTCATTAGGTGTGCTACTCGGTGTAATACGCTTTAATACAGTATATTCATTAGGTGTGCTACTCGGTGTAATAGGCTTTAATACAGTATATTCATTAGGTGTGCTACTCGGTGTAATAGGCTTTAATACAGTATATTCATTAGGTGTGCTACTCGGTGTAATAGGCTTTAATACAGTATATTCATTAGGTGTGCTACTCAGTGTAATACGCTTTAATACAGTATATTCATTAGGTGTGCTACTCGGTGTAATAGGCTTTAATACAGTATATTCATTAGGTGTGCTACTCAGTGTAATACGCTTTAATACAGTATATTCATTAGGTGTGCTACTCGGTGTAATACGCTTTAATACAGTATATTCATTAGGTGTGCAACTAGGTGTAATACGCTTTAATACAGTATATTCATTAGGTGTGCTACTCGGTGTAATACGCTTTAATACAGTATATGCATTAGGTGTGCTACTCGGTGTAATACGCTTTAATACAGTATATTCATTAGGTGTGCAACTAGGTGTAATACAGCTGCAAAGAGGACATTCACTAGATGTGCTTCTAGGTGTAATACGGCTGTGATAAAGGATATTCACTAAGTGTGGTACTACGTGTAATATGGCTGTAATAAAGCATATTCACTAAGTGTGGTACTAGGTGTAATATGGCTGTGATAAAGGATATTCACTAAGTGTGGTACTACATGTAATATGGCTGTAATAAAGGATATTCACTAAGTGTGCAACTAGGTGTAATACGGCTCTAATAAAGCATATTCACTAAGTGTGGTACTAGGTGTAATATGGCTGTAATAAAGGATATTCACTAAGTGTGCTACTAGGTGTAATATGGCTGTAATAAAGGATATTCAATAAGTGTGGTACTAGGTGTAATAAGGCTGTAATAAAGGATATTCAATAAGTGTGCAACTAGGTGTAATACGGCTGTAATAAAGCATATTCACTAAGTGTGGTACTAGGTGTAATATGGCTGTAATAAAGCATATTCACTAAGTGTGGTACTAGGTGTAATATGGCTGTAATAAAGGATATTCAATAAGTGTGGTACTAGGTGTAATAAGGCTGTAATAAAGGATATTCAATAAGTGTGGTACTAGGTGTAATATGGCTGTAATAAAGGATATTCACTAGGTGTAATAAGGCTGTAATAAAGGATATTCAATAAGTGTGCTACTAGGTGTAATATGGCCGTAATGCAGGGTATTCACTAAGAGTGGTACTAGGTGTAATATGGCTGTAATAAAGGATATTCACTAGGTGTAATAAGGCTGTACTAAAGGATATTCACTAAGTGTGCTACTAGGTGTAATATGGCCGTAATGCAGGATATTCACTAAGTGTGGTACTAGGTGTAATATGGCTGTAATGCAGGATATTCACTAGGTGTAATATGGCTGTAATAAAGCATATTCACTAAGTGTGCTACTAGGTGTAATACAGCTGTAATAAAGCATATTCACTAAGTGTGGTACTAGGTGTAATATGGCTGTAATGCAGGATATTCACTAGGTGTAATATGGCTGTAATAAAGGATATTCACTAAGTGTGCTACTAGGTGTAATACGGCTGTAATAAAGCATATTCACTAAGTGTGCTACTAGGTGTAATATGGCTGTAATGCAGGATATTCACTAGGTGTAATATGGCTGTAATAAAGGATATTCACTAAGTGTGCTACTAGGTGTAATACGGCTGTAATAAAGCATATTCACTAAGAGTGGTACTAGGTGTAATATGGCTGTAATGCAGGATATTCACTAGGTGTAATATGGCTGTAATAAAGGATATTCACTAAGTGTGCTACTAGGTGTAATATGGCCGTAATGCAGGGTATTCACTAAGAGAGGTACTAGGTGTAATATGGCTGTAATGCAGGATATTCACTAGGTGTAATGTGGCTGTAATAAAGGATATTCACTAAGTGTGCTACTAGGTGTAATACGGCTGTAATAAAGCATATTCACTAAGTGTGGTACTAGGTGTAATATGGCTGTAATAAAGGATATTCACTAGGTGTAATATGGCTGTAATAAAGCATATTCACTAAGTGTGGTACTAGGTGTAATATGCCTGTAATAAAGGATATTCAATAAGTGTGGTACCCGGTGTAATAAGGCTGTACTAAAGGATACTCACTAAGTGTGCTACTAGGTGTAATATGGCCGTAATGCAGGATATTCACTAGGTGTAATATGGCTGTAATAAAGCATATTCACGAAGTGTGCTACTAGGTGTAATACGGCTGTAATAAAGCATATTCACTAAGTGTGGTACTAGGTGTAATATGGCCGTAATGCAGGATATTCACTAAGTGTAATATGGCTGTAATAAAGGATATTCACTAAGTGTGCTACTAGGTGTAATAAGGCTGTACTAAAGGATATTCACTAAGTGTGCTACTAGGTGTAATATGGCCGTAATGCAGGATATTCACTAAGTGTGGTACTAGGTGTAATATGGCTGTAATGCAGGATATTCACTAGGTGTAATATGGCTGTAATAAAGCATATTCACTAAGTGTGCTACTAGGTGTAATACAGCTGTAATAAAGCATATTCACTAAGTGTGGTACTAGGTGTAATATGGCTGTAATGCAGGATATTCACTAGGTGTGATATGGCTGTAATGCAGGATATTCACTCGGTGTAATATGGCTGTAATGCAGGATATTCACTAAGTGTGGTACTAGGTGTAATATGGCTGTAATGCAGGATATTCACTAAGTGTGGTACTAGGTGTAATAAGGCTGTACTAAAGGATATTCACTAAGTGTGGTACTAGGTGTAATATGGCTGTGATAAGGGATATTCACTAAGTGTGGTACTAGGTGTAATATGGCTGTAATAAAGGATATTCACTAAGTGTGCTACTAGGTGTAATATGGCTGTAATAAAGGATATTCAATAAGTGTGGTACTAGGTGTAATAAGGCTGTAATAAAGGATATTCAATAAGTGTGCAACTAGGTGTAATACGGCTGTAATAAAGCATATTCACTAAGTGTGGTACTAGGTGTAATATGGCTGTAATAAAGCATATTCACTAAGTGTGGTACTAGGTGTAATATGGCTGTAATAAAGGATATTCAATAAGTGTGGTACTAGGTGTAATAAAGGATATTCAATAAGTGTGGTACTAGGTGTAATATGGCTGTAATAAAGGATATTCACTAGGTGTAATAAGGCTGTAATAAAGGATATTCAATAAGTGTGCTACTAGGTGTAATATGGCCGTAATGCAGGGTATTCACTAAGAGTGGTACTAGGTGTAATATGGCTGTAATAAAGGATATTCACTAGGTGTAATAAGGCTGTACTAAAGGATATTCAGAAAGTGTGCTACTAGGTGTAATATGGCCGTAATGCAGGATATTCACTAAGTGTGGTACTAGGTGTAATATGGCTGTAATGCAGATTATTCACTAGGTGTAATATGGCTGTAATAAAGCATATTCACTAAGTGTGCTACTAGGTGTAATACAGCTGTAATAAAGCATATTCACTAAGTGTGGTACTAGGTGTAATATGGCTGTAATGCAGGATATTCACTAGGTGTAATATGGCTGTAATAAAGGATATTCACTAAGTGTGCTACTAGGTGTAATACGGCTGTAATAAAGCATATTCACTAAGTGTGCTACTAGGTGTAATATGGCCGTAATGCAGGGTATTCACTAAGAGTGGTACTAGGTGTAATATGGCTGTAATGCAGGATATTCACTAGGTGTAATATGGCTGTAATAAAGGACATTCACTAAGTGTGCTACTAGGTGTAATACGGCTGTAATAAAGCATATTCACTAAGTGTGCTACTAGGTGTAATATGGCTGTAATGCAGGATATTCACTAGGTGTAATATGGCTGTAATAAAGGATATTCACTAAGTGTGCTACTAGGTGTAATACGGCTGTAATAAAGCATATTCACTAAGAGTGGTACTAGGTGTAATATGGCTGTAATGCAGGATATTCACTAGGTGTAATATGGCTGTAATAAAGGATATTCACTAAGTGTGCTACTAGGTGTAATATGGCCGTAATGCAGGGTATTCACTAAGAGAGGTACTAGGTGTAATATGGCTGTAATGCAGGATATTCACTAGGTGTAATGTGGCTGTAATAAAGGATATTCACTAAGTGTGCTACTAGGTGTAATACGGCTGTAATAAAGCATATTCACTAAGTGTGGTACTAGGTGTAATATGGCTGTAATAAAGGATATTCACTAGGTGTAATATGGCTGTAATAAAGCATATTCACTAAGTGTGGTACTAGGTGTAATATGCCTGTAATAAAGGATATTCAATAAGTGTGGTACCCGGTGTAATAAGGCTGTACTAAAGGATACTCACTAAGTGTGCTACTAGGTGTAATATGGCCGTAATGCAGGATATTCACTAGGTGTAATATGGCTGTAATAAAGCATATTCACGAAGTGTGCTACTAGGTGTAATACGGCTGTAATAAAGCATATTCACTAAGTGTGGTACTAGGTGTAATATGGCCGTAATGCAGGATATTCACTAAGTGTAATATGGCTGTAATAAAGGATATTCACTAAGTGTGCTACTAGGTGTAATAAGGCTGTACTAAAGGATATTCACTAAGTGTGCTACTAGGTGTAATATGGCCGTAATGCAGGATATTCACTAAGTGTGGTACTAGGTGTAATATGGCTGTAATGCAGGATATTCACTAGGTGTAATATGGCTGTAATAAAGCATATTCACTAAGTGTGCTACTAGGTGTAATACAGCTGTAATAAAGCATATTCACTAAGTGTGGTACTAGGTGTAATATGGCTGTAATGCAGGATATTCACTAGGTGTGATATGGCTGTAATGCAGGATATTCACTCGGTGTAATATGGCTGTAATGCAGGATATTCACTAAGTGTGGTACTAGGTGTAATATGGCTGTAATGCAGGATATTCACTAAGTGTGGTACTAGGTGTAATAAGGCTGTACTAAAGGATATTCACTAAGTGTGGTACTAGGTGTAATATGGCTGTGATAAGGGATATTCACTAAGTGTGGTACTAGGTGTAATATGGCTGTGATAAAGGATATTCAATAAGTGTGGTACCCGGTGTAATATGCTGTACTAAAGGATATTCACTAAGTGTGCTACTAGGTGTAATATGGCCGTAATGCAGGATATTCACTAGGTGTAATATGGCTGTCATAAAGGATATTCACTAAGTGTGCTACTAGGTGTAATACGGCTGTAATAAAGCATATTCACTAAGTGTGCTAATAGGTATAATATGGCTGTAATGCAGGATATTCACTAGGTGTAATATGGCTGTAATAAAGGATATTCACTAAGTGTGCTACTAGGTGTAATACGGCTGTAATAAAGCATATTCACTAAGAGTGGTACTAGGTGTAATATGGCTGTAATGCAGGATATTCACTAGGTGTAATATGGCTGTAATAAAGGATATTCACTAAGTGTGCAACTAGGTGTAATATGGCCGTAATGCAGGGTATTCACTAAGAGAGGTACTAGGTGTAATATGGCTGTAATGCAGGATATTCACTAGGTGTAATGTGGCTGTAATAAAGGATATTCACTAAGTGTGCTACTAGGTGTAATACGGCTGTAATAAAGCATATTCACTAAGTGTGGTACTAGGTGTAATATGGCTGTAATAAAGGATATTCACTAGGTGTAATATGGCTGTAATAAAGCATATTCACTAAGTGTGGTACTAGGTGTAATATGCCTGTAATAAAGGATATTCAATAAGTGTGGTACCCGGTGTAATAAGGCTGTACTAAAGGATACTCACTAAGTGTGCTACTAGGTGTAATATGGCCGTAATGCAGGATATTCACTAGGTGTAATATGGCTGTAATAAAGCATATTCACTAAGTGTGCTACTAGGTGTAATACGGCTGTAATAAAGCATATTCACTAAGTGTGGTACTAGGTGTAATATGGCCGTAATGCAGGATATTCACTAAGTGTAATATGGCTGTAATAAAGGATATTCACTAAGTGTGCTACTAGGTGTAATAAGGCTGTACTAAAGGATATTCACTAAGTGTGCTACTAGGTGTAATATGGCCGTAATGCAGGATATTCACTAAGTGTGGTACTAGGTGTAATATGGCTGTAATGCAGGATATTCACTAGGTGTAATATGGCTGTAATAAAGCATATTCACTAAGTGTGCTACTAGGTGTAATACAGCTGTAATAAAGCATATTCACTAAGTGTGGTACTAGGTGTAATATGGCTGTAATGCAGGATATTCACTAGGTGTGATATGGCTGTAATGCAGGATATTCACTAGGTGTAATATGGCTGTAATGCAGGATATTCACTAAGTGTGGTACTAGGTGTAATAAGGCTGTACTAAAGGATATTCACTAAGTGTGGTACTAGGTGTAATATGGCTGTGATAAGGGATATTCACTAAGTGTGGTACTAGGTGTAATATGCCTGTAATAAAGGATATTCAATAAGTGTGGTACCCGGTGTAATATGCTGTACTAAAGGATATTCACTAAGTGTGCTACTAGGTGTAATATGTCCGTAATGCAGGATATTCACTAGGTGTAATATGGCTGTAATAAAGCATATTCACTAAGTATGCTACTATGTGTAATACGGCTGTAATAAAGCATATTCACTAAGTGTGGTACTAGGTGTAATATGGCCGTAATGCAGGATATACACTAAGTGTGGTACTAGGTGTAATAAGGATGTACTAAAGGATATTCACTAAGTGTGCTACTAGGTGTAATATGGCCGTAATGCAGGATATTCACTAAGTGTGGTACTAGGTGTAATATGGCTGTAATGCAAGATATTCACTAGGTGTAATATGGCTGTAATAAAGGATATTCACTAAGTGTGCTACTAGGTGTAATAAGGCTGTAATGCAGGATATTCACTAAGTGTGCTACTAGGTGTAATATGGCCGTAATGCAGGATATTCACTAAGTGTGGTACTAGGTGTAATATGGCTGCAATGCAGGATATTCACTAGGTGTGATATGGCTGTAATGCAGGATATTCACTAGGTGTAATATGGCTGTAATGCAGGATATTCACTAAGTGTGGTACTAGGTGTAATATGGCTGTAATGCAGGATATTCACTAGGTGTAATATGGCTGTAATGCAGGATATTCACTAGGTGTAATATGGCTGTAATGCAGAATATTCACTAGGTGTAATATGGCTGTAATGCAGGATATTCACTAAGTGTGCTACTAGGTGTGCTACTAGATGTAATACGGCTGTAATAAAGCATATTCACTAAGTGTGGTACTAGGTGTAATATGGCTGTAATAAAGCATATTCACTAAGTGTGGTACTAGGTGTCATAAGGCTGTACTAAAGGATATTCACTAAGTGTGCTACTAGGTGTAATATGGCCGTAATGCAGGATATTCACTAAGTGTGGTACTAGGTGTAATATGGCTGCAATGCAGGATATTCACTAGGTGTGATATGGCTGTAATGCAGGATATTCACTAGGTGTAATATGGCTGTAATGCAGGATATTCACTAAGTGTGGTACTAGGTGTAATATGGCTGTAATGCAGGATATTCACTAGGTGTAATATGGCTGTAATGCAGGATATTCACTAGGTGTAATATGGCTGTAATGCAGGATATTCACTAGGTGTAATATGGCTGTAATGCAGGATATTCACTAAGTGTGCTACTAGGTGTGCTACTAGATGTAATACGGCTGTAATAAAGCATATTCAGTAAGTGTGCTACTAGGTGTAATATGGCTGTAATAAAGCATATTCACTAGGTGTGCTACTAGGTGTAATACTGCTGTAATAAAGGATATTCACTAGGTGTAATATGGCTGTAATGCAGGATATTCACTAGGTGTAATATGGCTGTAATGCAGGATATTCACTAGGTGTGCTACTAGGTGTGCTACTAGATGTAATACTGCTGTAATAAAGCATATTCAGTAAGTGTGCTACTAGGTGTAATATGGCTGTAATAAAGCATATTCACTAGGTGTGCTACTAGGTGTAATATGGCTGTAATAAAGGATATTCACTAAGTGTGCTGCTATGTGTAATATGGCTGTAATGCAGGATATTCACTAAGTGTGCTACTAGGTGTGCTACTAGGTGTAATATGGCTGTAATAAAGCATATTCACTAAGTTTGCTACTAGGTGTAATATGGCTGTAATAAGGGATATTCCCTAAGTGTGCTACTAGGTGTAATATGGCCGTCATAAAGGATATTCACTAAGTGTGCTACTAGGTGTAATATGGCTGTAATGCAGGATATTCACTAGGTGTAATATGTCTGTAATGCAGGATATTCACTAAGTGTGCTACTAGGTGTGCTACTAGGTGTAATACGGCTGTAATAAAGCATATTCACTAAGTGTGCTACTAGGTGTAATACGGCTGTAATAAAGCATATCCACTAAGTGTGCTATTAGGTGTAATATGGCTGTAATAAGGGATATTCCCTAAGTGTGGTACTAGGTGTAATATGGCTGTGATAAAGGATATTCACTAAGTGTGGTACTACGTGTAATATGACTGTAATAAAGGATATTCACTAAGTGTGCTACTAGGTGTGCTACTAGGTGTAATACGGCTGTAATAAAGCATATTCACTAAGTGTGCTACTAGGTGTAATATGGCCGTCATAAAGGATATTCACTAAGTGTGCTACTAGGTGTAATATGGCTGTAATGCAGGATATTCACTAGGTGTAATATGGCTGTAATGCAGGATATTCACTCAGTGTGCTACTAAGTGTAATACGGCTGTAATAAAGCATATTCACTAAGTGTAATACGGCTGTAATAAAGCATATTCACTAAGTGTGGTACTAGGTGTAACACGGCTGTAATAAAGAATATTCACGAAGTGTGCTACTAGGTGTAATATGTCTGTAATGCAGGATATTCACTAAGTGTGCTACTAGGTGTGCTACTAGGTGTAATACGGCTGTAATAAAGCATATGCACTAAGTGTGCTACTAGGTGTAATACGGCTGTAATAAAGCATATTCACTAAGTGTGCTATTAGGTGTAATATGGCTGTAATAAGGGATATTCCCTAGGTGTAATACGGCTGTAATAAAGCATATTCACTAAATGTGCGACTAGGTGTAATACGGCTGTGATAAAGGATATTCACTAAGTGTGGTACTACGTGTAATAAAGCATATTCACTAAGTGTGGTACTAGGTGTAATATGGCTGTGATAAAGGATATTCACTAAGTGTGGTACTACGTGTAATATGACTGTAATAAAGGATATTCACTAAGTGTGCTACTAGGTGTAATATGGCTGTAATAAAGCATATTCATTAAGTGTGCTACTAGGTGTAATATGGCTCTAATGCAGGATATTCACTAGGTGTAATATGGCTGTAATGCAGGATATTCACTAAGTGTGCTACCAGGTGTAATATGGCTGTAATAAAGCATATTCACTAAGTGTGCTACTAGGTGTAATATGGCTCTAATGCAGGATATTCACTAGGTGTAATATGGCTGTAATGCAGGATATTCACTAAGTGTGCTACCAGGTGTAATATGGCTGTAATAAAGCATATTCACTAAGTTTGCTACTAGGTGTAATATGGCTATAATAAGGGATATTCCCTAAGTGTGCTACTCGGTGTAATACGGCTGTAATAAAGGATATTCACTAGGTGTAATATGGCTGTAATGCAGGATATTCACTAAGTGTGCTACCAGGTGTAATATGGCTGTAATAAAGCATATTCACTAAGTTTGCTACTAGGTGTAATATGGCCGTCATAAAGGATATTCACTAAGTATGCTACTAGGTGTAATATGGCTGTAATGCAGGATATTCACTAGGTGTAATATGGCTGTAATGCAGGATATTCACTCAGTGTGCTACTAGGTGTAATACGGCTGTAATAAAGCATATTCACTAAGTGTAATACGGCTGTAATAAAGCATATTCACTAAATGTGCGACTACGTGTAATATGGCTGTAATAAAGCATATTCACTAAGTGTGGTACTAGGTGTAATATGGCTGTGATAAAGGATATTCACTAAGTGTGGTACTACGTGTAATATGACTGTAATAAAGGATATTCACTAAGTGTGCTACTAGGTGTAATATGGCTGTAATAAAGCATATTCATTAAGTGTGCTACTAGGTGTAATATGGCTCTAATGCAGAATATTCACTAGGTGTAATATGGCTGTAATGCAGGATATTCACTAAGTGTGCTACCAGGTGTAATATGGCTGTAATAAAGCATATTCACTAAGTGTGCTACTAGGTGTAATATGGCTCTAATGCAGGATATTCACTAGGTGTAATATGGCTGTAATGCAGGATATTCACTAAGTGTGCTACCAGGTGTAATATGGCTGTAATAAAGCATATTCACTAGGTGTAATATGGCTGTAATGCAGGATATTCACTAAGTGTGCTACCAGGTGTAATATGGCTGTAATAAAGCATATTCACTAAGTGTGCTACTAGGTGTAATATGGCTCTAATGCAGGATATTCACTAGGTGTAATATGGCTGTAATGCAGGATATTCACTAGGTGTAATATGGCTGTAATGCAGGATATTCACTAGGTGTAATATGGCTGTAATGCAGGATATTCACTAAGTGTGCTACCAGGTGTAATATGGCTGTAATAAAGGATATTCTCTAAGTGTGCTACCAGGTGTAATATGGCTGTAATAAAGGATATTCGCTAGGTGTCCCAGTAAGTGGAATACGGCTGTAATAAAGCATATTCACTAAGTGTGGTACTAGGTGTAACACGGCTGTAATAAAGAATATTCACGAAGTGTGCTACAAGGTGTAATATGTCTGTAATGCAGGATATTCACTAAGTGTGCTACTAGGTGTGCTACTAGGTGTAATATGGCTGTAATAAAGCATATTCAATAAGTTTGCTACTAGGTGTAATATGGCTGTAATAAGGGATATTCCCTAAGTGTGCTACTCGGTGTAATACGGCTGTAATAAAGGATATTCACTAGGTGTAATACGGCTGTAATAAAGCATATTCACTAAGTGTGCTACTAGGTGTAATATGGCCGTCATAAAGGATATTCACTAAGTGTGCTACTAGGTGTAATATGGCTGTAATGCAGGATATTCACTAGGTGTAATATGGCTGTAATGCAGGATATTCACTCAGTGTGCTACTAGGTGTGCTACTAGGTGTAATACGGCTGTAATAAAGCATATTCACTAAGTGTAATACGGCTGTAATAAAGCATATTCACTAAGTGTGGTACTAGGTGTAACACGGCTGTAATAAAGAATATTCACGAAGTGTGTTACTAGGTGTAATATGTCTGTAATGCAGGATATTCACTAAGTGTGCTACTAGGTGTGCTACTAGGTGTAATACGGCTGTAATAAAGCATATTCACTAAGTGTGCTACTAGGTGTAATACGGCTGTAATAAAGCATATCCACGAAGTGTGCTATTAGGTGTAATATGGCTGTAATAAGGGATATTCCCTAAGTGTGGTACTAGGTGTAATATGGCTGTGATAAAGGATATTCACTAAGTGTGGTACTACGTGTAATATGACTGTAATAAAGGATATTCACTAAGTGTGCTACTAGGTGTAATATGGCTGTAATAAAGCATATTCATTAAGTGTGCTACTAGGTGTAATATGGCTCTAATGCAGGATATTCACTAGGTGTAATATGGCTGTAATGCAGGATATTCACTAAGTGTGCTACCAGGTGTAATATGGCTGTAATAAAGCATATTCACTAAGTGTGCTACTAGGTGTAATATGGCTCTAATGCAGGATATTCACTAGGTGTAATATGGCTGTAATGCAGGATATTCACTAAGTGTGCTACCAGGTGTAATATGGCTGTAATAAAGCATATTCACTAAGTGTGCTACTACGTGTAATATGGCTCTAATGCAGGATATTCACTAGGTGTAATATGGCTGTAATGCAGGATATTCACTAGGTGTAATATGGCTGTAATGCAGGATATTCACTAGGTGTAATATGGCTGTAATGCAGGATATTCTCTAGGTGTAATATGGCTGTAATGCAGGATATTCACTAAGTGTGCTACCAGGTGTAATATGGCTGAAATAAAGCATATTCACTAAGTGTGCTACTAGGTGTAATATGGCTCTAATGCAGGATATTCACTAGGTGTAATATGGCTGTAATGCAGGATATTCACTAAGTGTGCTACCAGGTGTAATATGGCTGTCATAAAGCATATTCACTAAGTGTGGTACTAGGTGTAATATGGCTGTAATGCAGGATATTCACTAAGTATGCTACCAGGTGTAATATGGCTGTAATAAAGGATATTAACTAAGTGTGCTACCAGGTGTAATATGGCTGTAATAAAACATATTCACTAAGTGTGCTACCAGGTGTAATATGGCTGTAATAAAGCATATTCACTAAGCGTGCTACTAGGTGTAATATGGCTGTAATAAAGCATATTCACTAAGTGTGGTACTAGGTGTAATATGGCTGTAATGCAGGATATTCACTAAGTATGCTACCAGGTGTAATATGGCTGTAATAAAGCATATTCACTAAGTGTGGTACTAGGTGTAATATGGCTGTTATGCAGGATATTCACTAGGTGTAATATGGCTGTAATGCAGGATATTCACTAGGTGTAATATGGCTGTAATGCAGGATATTCACTAGGTGTAATATGGCTGTAATGCAGGATATTCTCTAGGTGTAATATGGCTGTAATGCAGGATATTCACTAAGTGTGCTACCAGGTGTAATATGGCTGAAATAAAGCATATTCACTAAGTGTGCTACTAGGTGTAATATGGCTCTAATGCAGGATATTCACTAGGTGTAATATGGATGTAATGCAGGATATTCACTAAGTATGCTACCAGGTGTAATATGGCTGTAATAAAGCATATTCACTAAGTGTGGTACTAGGTGTAATATGGCTGTTATGCAGGATATTCACTAGGTGTAATATGGCTGTAATGCAGGATATTCACTAGGTGTAATATGGCTGTAATGCAGGCAGTGATATGGCTGTAATCAGGATATTCTCTAGGTGTAATATGGCTGTAATGCAGGATATTCACTAAGTGTGCTACCAGGTGTAATATGGCTGAAATAAAGCATATTCACTAAGTGTGCTACTAGGTGTAATATGGCTCTAATGCAGGATATTCACTAGGTGTAATATGGATGTAATGCAGGATATTCACTAAGTGTGCTACCAGGTGTAATATGGCTGTCATAAAGCATATTCACTAAGTGTGGTACTAGGTGTAATATGGCTGTAATGCAGGATATTCACTAAGTATGCTACCAGGTGTAATATGGCTGTAATAAAGGATATTAACTAAGTGTGCTACCAGGTGTAATATGGCTGTAATAAAACATATTCACTAAGTGTGCTACCAGGTGTAATATGGCTGTAATAAAGCATATTCACTAAGCGTGCTACTAGGTGTAATATGGCTGTAATAAAGCATATTCACTAAGTGTGGTACTAGGTGTAATATGGCTGTAATGCAGGATATTCACTAAGTATGCTACCAGGTGTAATATGGCTGTAATAAAGCATATTCACTAAGTGTGGTACTAGGTGTAATATGGCTGTTATGCAGGATATTCACTAAGTGTGCTACCAGGTGTAATATGGCTGTAATAAAGCATATTCACTAAGTGTGGTACTAGGTGTAATATGGCTGTAATGCAGGATATTTACTAAGTGTGCTACTAGGTGTAATATGGCTGAAATAAAGGATATTCACTTGGTGTCCCAGTAAGTGGAATACGGCTGTAACAAAGTATATTTACTAAGTGTGCTACTAGGTGTAATATGGCTGTAATAAAGGATATTCGCTAGGTGTCCCAGTAAGTGGAATACGGCTGTAATAAAGCATATTCACTAAGTGTGGTACTAGGTGTAACACGGCTGTAATAAAGAATATTCACGAAGTGTGCTACTAGGTGTAATATGTCTGTAATGCAGGATATTCACCAAGTGTGCTACTAGGTGTGCTACTAGGTGTAATATGGCTGTAATGCAGGATATTCACTAGGTGTAATATGGCTGTAATGCAGGATATTCACTAGGTGTAATATGGCTGTAATAAAGCATATTCACTAGGTGTGCTACTAGGTGTAATACGGCTGTAATAAAGGATATTCACTAGGTGTAATATGGCTGTAATGCAGGATATTCACTAGGTGTAATATGGCTGTAATGCAGGATATTCACTAAGTGTGCTACTAGGTGTGCTACTAGATGTAATACTGCTGTAATAAAGCATATTCAGTAAGTGTGCTACTAGGTGTAATATGGCTGTAATAAAGCATATTCACTAAGTGTGCTACTCGGTGTAATATGGCTGTAATGCAGGATATTCACTAAGTGTGCTACTAGGTGTAATACGCCTGTAATAAAGGATATTCGCGAGGTGTTCTACTAGGTGTAATACGGCTGTAATACGGGAGTATCACATGACCTCCCCCTTCCCGTCTTCCTCACCTGTCGTGGTCTCGGCCAACGCCCCACACACGTATACTGCTGATTGGCTGAGAGTGGAGCAGGCTGTGGTCGTCAGGGTCAACCAGGGTCAGATCACGGTCCTGCAGCACCAGCAGCATGTCCTTACCCTGATGGGACGATCAATATGTCAATATATCAGTCAATGCGCGCACACAGGCACACGCGCACACACACACGCACGCACACACACAGTGTCCTCACCTCTCCCCAGACCCCAGCGGAGTCTTGTATGTCCCTCCTACAGTAGGACAGTTGTCTGATACAGTGATGGACTGCCACACTGCTCCTTCCCTCTGTCAGATCTCTCTCTGCCATCTCCACCCAGCCCAGAGAACGCACCGGGAATGACTACAACACACATATATGGATTCATATTCATTTAAAATCATATATACAGACTCTTACCCAGCAGCCCCCCAACACACACACACACTGATTAATAAACACACTTGCACTCATTAGTAGGGGTAATAATAAGACCATTCAGTGTATCTGTAGATCTCTGGTAAAGTGTGTAATAGGAATACTTTTTAACAGTGGTAGGCTATACTTCAGCAGATAGCATGGGTGTGCGCTCAAGGGGTGAAAGTAAGGTGGTATAGTGGGGGTACGCAGTACCGGCAAAACATGAGCCTATCACAATAATTAAAACAAACCACGTTTTTTTATCATTACCGCATGTCAGAGGCATGAAAAATGAGCGAATGGACTTGAAACCTTGTGGTGTAGCCTAAGTTCTGAACTGCCATTTGGCTAGATGAAAACATCTACATTATGTCAAGCCGACACCTAGACTCACACAGACAGCAGTGGCCGACACCGAGACTCACACGGACAGCAGTGGCCGACACCGAGACTCACACGGACAGCAGTGGCCGACACCGAGACTCACACGGACAGCAGTGGCCGACACCGAGACTCACACGGACAGCAGTGGTCGACACCGAGACTCACACGGACAGCAGTGGTCGACACCGAGACTCACACGGACAGCAGTGGCCGACACCGAGACTCACACGGACAGCAGTGGCCGACACCGAGACTCACACGGACAGCAGTGGTCGACACCGAGACTCACACGGACAGCAGTGGTCGACACCGAGACTCACACGGACAGCAGTGGTCGACACCGAGACTCACACGGACAGCAGTGGCCGACACCGAAACGCAGTGGACAGCAGTGGCCGACACCGAAACGCAGTGGACAGCAGTGGCCGACAACGAAACGCAGTGGACAACAGTGGCCGACAACGAAACGCAGTGGACAACAGTGGCCGACACCGAAACGCAGTGGACAACAGTGGCCGACACCGAAACGCAGTGGACAACAGTGGCCGACACCGAAACGCAGTGGACAACAGTGGCCGACACCGAAACGCAGTGGACAACAGTGGCCGACACCGAAACGCAGTGGACAACAGTGGCCGACACCGAAACGCAGTGGACAACAGTGGCCGACACCGAAACGCAGTGGACAACAGTGGCCGACACCAAGACGCAGTGGACAACAGTGGATGCCACACTCACTTTTTTTTGTGTAACAGATGTCCCTTTCCATTCATCACTGTTTCAAGGCTGGAAATATGTTGTGAGTGGATGAACATGTGCGGTAGCCTAGTGAAGGAGCCATTTGATGTGATTGTTTGACAATCAGATAAAAACATCATGGCTGGTTGTGTTGAAAGTTAAATGACAAATGTTTAGGACTAGGCCCACAGAGATCCTATTGAATTAATAGAGATTCTAAATTGTCCAAGACTTCAACAAACCTTAGTCATAGACTGTTCTCTCTCCTACCACCCGGCAAGCGGTACCGGAGCGCCAAGTCTGGGTCCAAGAGGCTTCTAAACTGCTTCTACCCCCAAGCAATAAGACTCCTGAACAGCTAATCAAATGGCTACCCAGACTATTTGCACCACCCCTTCTATACGCTACTGCTACTCTCTGTTATTATCTATGCATAGTCACTTTAATAACTCTATCTATATATACATATTACCTTAATTACCTCAACTAACCGGTGCCCCCGCACATCGACTCTGTGCCGGTACCCCCTGTATATAGCCTCCACATTGACTCTGTACCGGTACCCCCTGTATATAGCCTCCACATTGACTCTGTACCAGTACCCCCTGTATATAGCCTCCACATTGACTCTGTACCGGTACCCCCTGTATACAGCCTCCACATTGACTCTGTACCGGTACCCCCTATATATAGCCTCCACATTGACTCTGTACCGGTACCCCCTGTATATAGCCTCCACATTGACTCTGTACCGGTACCCCCTGTATATAGCCTCCACATTGACTCTGTACCGGTACCCCCTGTATATAGCCTCCACATTGACTCTGTACCGTAATACCCTGTTTATAGCCTCCACATTGACTCTGCCCCGGTACCCCCTGTATATAGCCTCCACATTGACTCTGTACCGGTACCCCCTGTATATAGCCTCCACATTGACTCTGTACCGGTACCCCCTGTATATAGCCTCCACATTGACTCTGCCCCGGTACCCCCTTGTATATACCCTCCACATTGACTCTGTACCGTAATACCCTGTATATAGCCTCCACATTGACTCTGCACCGGTACCCCTGTATATAGCCTCCACATTGACTCTGCCCCGGTACCCCCTTGTATATACCCTCCACATTGACTCTGTACCGTAATACCCTGTATATAGCCTCCGCATTGACTCTGCACCGGTACCCCCTGTATATAGCCTCCACATTGACTCTGTACCGGTACCCCCTGTATATAGCCTCCACATTGACTCTGTACCGGTACCCCCTGTATATAGCCTCCACATTGACTCTGTACCGGTACCCCCTGTATATAGCCTCCACATTGACTCTGTACCGTAATACCTGTATATAGCCTCCACATTGACTCTGTACCGGTACCCCCTGTATATAGCCTCCACATTGACTCTGTACCGTAATACCATGTATATAGCCTCCACATTGACTCTGTACCGGTACCCCCTGTATATAGCCTCCACATTGACCCTGTACCGGTACCCCCTGTATATAGCCTCCACATTGACTCTGTACCGTAATACCCTGTATATAGCCTCCACATTGACTCTGTACCGGTACCCCCTGTATATAGCCTCCACATTGACTCTGTACCGTAATACCCTGTATATAGCCTCCACATTGACTCTGTACCGGTACCCCCTGTATATAGCCTCCACATTGACTCTGTACCGTAATACCATGTATATAGCCTCCACATTGACTCTGTACCGGTACCCCCTGTATATAGCCTCCACATTGACTCTGTACCGGTACCCCCTGTATATAGCCTCCACATTGACTCTGTACCGTAATACCATGTATATAGCCTCCACATTGACTCTGTACCGGTACCCCCTGTATATAGCCTCCACATTGACTCTGTACCGGTACCCCCTGTATATAGCCTCCACATTGACTCTGTACCGGTACCCCCTGTATATAGCCTCACATTGACTCTGTACCGGTACCCCCTGTATATAGCCTCCACATTGACTCTGTACCGGTACCCCCTGTATATAGCCTCCACATTGACTCTGTACCGGTACCCCCTGTATATAGCCTCCACATTGACTCTGTACCGGTACCCCCTGTATATAGCCTCCACATTGACTCTGTACCGGTACCCCCTGTATATAGCCTCGTTATTGTAATTTACTGCTGCTCTTTAATTATTTGTTTTTCTTATCTCTTACTTTTTTTGGGGGGGGGGGGGGTATTTTCTTAAAACTGCATTGTTGGTTAAGGGCTTGTAAGTAAGCATTTCACTGTAAGGTCATTTGACAAATACAATTTGATTTGATGTGAAATTCTATGATTCGGACCATACATTTTTCTGTGCATGTGCACATATAGGAGGTCCCGTACAGGGAAGAAATTAATTCTACTTTCACCCTGGCCCAGTACCCAGAACCCCCCCCCCTCACACACACACATGTGCAGATTAATATACACTAATACAAAAAAATATACAAATACACACACACTCATACGCACACACATACACACACTCCCACACACTCACACAAAGGCCCAGGGGATTTGCAGTGTCAAAGTAGCAGAGAGCCAACAGAATATAGTGTGAGAGAGACTATGATGTATTTTGACAGTCTATAAAATATAAAGGCTGTGATTCAGTGCATCCCAGGGCTTTGACAGAAAGAGAGAGAGAGAGAGAGAGAGAGAGAGAGAGAGAGAGAGAGAGAGAGAGAGAGAGAGAGAGAGAGAGAGAGAGAGAGAGAGAGACAGACAGACAGACAGAGAGAGAGAGGGAGAGCGAGAGAGAGAGTGAGACAGAGGGAGAGAGAGACAGAGAGACAGAGGGAGAGAGAGAGACAGAGAGATAGAGAGAGATACAGATATATATATATATATATATATATATAGAGAGAGATACAGAGAGAGAGAGAGAGAGAGAGAGAGAGAGACAGAGAGATAGAGAGAGATACAGAGATATATATATATATAGAGAGAGATACAGAGAGAGAGAGAGAGAGAGAGAGAGAGAGAGATAGAGAGAGATAGAGAGAGAGACATAGACAGAGGGAGAGAGAGACAGAGAGATAGAGAGAGAAAGAGAGAGAGAGAGGGAGAGCGAGAGAGTGAGAGAGAGTGAGAGAGTGAGAGAGATGCAGAGAGATAGAGAGACAGAGGGAGAGAGATGAAGAGAGAGAGAGAGAGAGAGAGAGAGAGAGAGAGAGAGAGAGAGAGAGAGAGAGAGAGAGAGAGAGAGAGAGAGAGAGAGCAACAGAGAGAGCCCAGGGCCAGCCCTCCCTCTACAGAGCACCACTTTTTATTCTTCTTCTCTTTAAGGACAGACCGCAGGCTTTAGTTCTCACACAAACATGGACAAATGCACAAAGACTGACACACACACAGATGTGTGCGAACACAGAAATGAAAGCAAGCAAGCATGCACACACACACTCATGCACACACACGGATATGGACAGACACACATTAACACATTATCCATTAACGTGTGAAACGTTCAACAGCAATTGTACATCTGAATGGTTCCAGGTATATTAGGCCTTACTGTTTTCTCTCTAAACCTTTCCTCTCCTCCTCCTTTTTTCTTCTCCCTTTCTTTACCTTCTGGTCATTCTCACTCAGAGACTGTGTCAACATCAACAACAACAAATTATGACACTATTTATAGTTTTGTTTTATATTCACTTTTTTTTCTAAGCGTTTTTAGATTTTTCTCGAAATTCAGTGTAGTTTCACTTATTTTTCCCACTTGATTTACTCGTTTTTATCCTTTTCTAGTTTGATAGAAACCTTTCTATTTGGTTTTTATATCCTTTAATTTCAGTTTTAGTTTCAGTTTTAGTACTAGGGACAGGAAGTAGCCTATATATGGGAGGCCAGTACCCATGTGTGTTGTAGGTTATATTTCCTGTTAGCTAGTGATAGTTAGTGATGACTATGTAATCCCAGAAACAGCACTAGATCTGTGGAGGATGTCAGATTGTCTTGGACATAAAACATATATAGAAAGGGAAGGGTCCTCTTCAGACAGACAACTCTCCCAACAAATCACGGGTAGGCGGGCAAAGCCTGAAAATCAAACTCTTTCAGTAGCCTGTAGGGAGACATACATTACCATTCCAAACCAAAGATCTCAGGCAAAACTTTTGATGTGGTTTTAGTGAAGGTAGATGTACAATCTAGCAAAATGCACTCATAAAAAGAATCTCCGCATTCTCCATCTTGCTAGCGAGCAAGCTACAACCTTGTGTCCCGTGGGGATGTTTACGCTAGGGCGGGTATGGACAATTTTGATGGGGGCCAGAAAAAATGTGAACTCATCATGAGGGGCAGTAGTGGCTCGTAGGTCTGCTTCGTACCCACATCCATACCCACACATGCAGTCAGAGCCCACCGAAAAAATCTAGAACATGTTAGCTGACATTGACTAACTGGGTTACCGTCAGTGACTGACATAAGACAAAAACTGCTGATTCAAAACCACATTACTATTCTAATTCCCAACAGTAATTTGAGACCCCGACTGAGTTCCACCAAAAAAGTATCTGTTGTCCTACAGAAGGGTTCGGGGCGGGCCTACAGAAGGGTTCGGGGCGGGCCTACAGGGTTCGGGGCGGGCCTACAGGGTTCGGGGCGGGCCTACAGAAGGGTTCGGGGCGGGCCTACAGAAGGGTTCGGGGCGGGCCTACAGAAGGGTTCGGGGCGGGCCTACAGAAGGGTTCGGGGCGGGCCTACAGGGTTCGGGGCGGGCCTACAGAAGGGTTCGGGGCGGGCCTACAGAAGGGTTCGGGGCGGGCCTACAGAAGGGTTCGGGGCGGGCCTACAGAAGGGTTCGGGGCGGGCCTACAGAAGGGTTCGGGGCGGGCCTACAGAAGGGTTCGGGGCGGGCCTACAGAAGGGTTCGGGGCGGGCCTACAGAAGGGCGGGCCGGGCCTACAGAAGGGGCGGGCCTACAGAAGGGGCGGGCCGCCAGTTGCCCATCCCTGTGCTTTTTAAATTTGTAACATTTTTTAAACCCCATCCCTGTGCTAGGGAAACAAGAGGATAAGGCAATGCTTTCACCAGATAAGGCAGTGACCAACTCCTCCTCTCTGACCCAACTGATGCAGGTACTTGTACAGATGTGTATGCTGAAACATTGGTACATTGTAGGAGGCAACCTATGTGTCTACAGACTAGGTAGTTAGAGATAGTGATGCACAAGCTAGAACTATTTGAAACATCGCCATCTCTGGGCAGCATTTACCTGCTTTTGCCCTGCAAAACATTAACATCAATTATGGTTTTTATTTTATTCAGCTAGTTTCGGAGTCAAAGATAATAGTGTCAGTATAGTTTTCATTTTTGTTACTTATTTTATTTCAGTTTCTTAAATAGATTTTTCAAAATTTGTTTTAGTTTTAGTTTCCGTTTTAGTTTACTATAATAACCTTGCCATGACATCACACCCCACCACCTCTGCTGGGGAGCATGTGCACACACCATCTATCCAGCAGGGGGAACACTGTGTTAACTAACCTCCAGACGAGCTTCAATGCCATACAACTCTCCTTCCGTGGCCTCCAACTGCTCTTAAATGCAGGTAAAACTAAATGCATGCTCTTCAACCGTTCGCTACCAGCACCTGCCCGCCCGTCCAGCATCACTACTCTGGACGGTTCTGACTTAGAACATGTGGACAGCTACAAATACTTAGGTGTCTGGTTAGACTGTAAACTCTCCTTCCAGATTCACATTAAGCATCTCTAATCCAAAATTAAATCTAGAATCAGCATCCTATTTCGCAGCAAAGCATCCTTCACTCATGCTGCCAAACATACCCTCGTAAAATAGACTATCCTACCGATCCTTGACTTTGTTGATGTCATTTACAAAATAGCCTCCAACACTCTACTCAGCAAATTGGATACAGTCTATCACAGTGCCATCCGTTTTGGCACCAAAGCCCCATTTACTAACCACCACTGCGACCTATATGCTCTGGTTGGCTGGCCCTCGCTTCATATTTGTCGACAAACCCACTGGCTCCAGGTCATCTATAAAGTCCTTGATAGGTAAAGCTAGAACGAATTGCAAAAATCACTGAAGATGGAGACTCATATCTCCCTCACTAACTTTAAGCACCAGCTGTCAGAGCAGCTCACAGATCACTGCACCTGTATATAGCCCATCTGTAAATAGCCCATCCAACTACCTCATCCCCATACTGTTATTTTTTGTTGTTGCTCCTTTACACCCCAGTATCTCTACTTGCACATTCATCTTCTGCACATCTATCACTCCAGTCTCTATCACTCCAGTGTTTAATTGCTAAATTGTAATTATTTCACCACTATGACCTATTTATTGCCTTACTCCCCTTATCTTACCTCATTTGCACACACTGTATATAGACGTTTTCCTATTGTGTATGTTTTGTTTATTCCATGTGTAACCTCTGTGTTGTTGTTTGTGTCGCACTGCTTTGCTTTATCTTGGCCAGGTCGCAGTTGTAAATGAGAACTTGTTCTCAACTAGCCTACCTGTTTAAATAAAGGTGAAATAAATAAAAGGGGAACTTAAACGTGCCATTTAGTAACAGAGCCATGGCACAGGGCAGAAGTTTACTAAACTACCACTAGGTGGTACTGCTACAGAGAAAGAGATAAACTCAATGGGCAGCACATTACGTCATTCCATCCCTCCTCCCTTTCCTCTGGATAGGTGACAGCCTGGTTAGCATTCCATTGTTTTCCTTTATCCAACCTTGTAAAATCAGTGATTACGGAGGTCTCACCTGTCCCTCTGGGTCGATGTAGGCACTGTTGAGGTCCACTGTCTCTAACTGGGCAGGGCTACAGACAGAGAGAGCAAAGTGAGCAAAGACATTCAAGTGTGTGTGTATGATTGAATAATAATGACAAATGGTCAGGAGAAATGTGACGAATGTGCTGAACAGAAATCAAGGCTATGCTGAACGTCTGGCAAGCAATGTTGTCGAATACTGGGAAAGGGGGTCTACCTAGTTAGTTGCACAACTGAATGCATTCAACCGAAATGTGTCTTCCGCATTTAACCCAACCCCTAGGTGGTGAGAGGCTGCCTTAATCGACTGTCTGTGTGTTATGGTGTGGGTGTGTGTGTGTGCGTGCGAGTGTGGGTGTGTGCGTGTGCGTGCGAGTGTGCGTGTGTGTGCGTGTGTGTGTGTGCGTGTGTGTGTTTCTTACTGCAGTCTCAGTGAGGCGTAACGAAGAGTTGCTCCTTCAAAAGCTTTCAGGCTGGGGTCAGGATACACGGGGTAGTCCTTCAGCTCCTAGAGAGAGAGAGAGAGGGGGTAGAGAGAAAGAGAGGGGATAGAGAGAAAGAGAGAGATACAGTAATATCTTATTCATATTTGATATTTGATATATTGAATTTTGAAGGTACACACATGTGATTTCAGTTGTTTTTAAGCCTGTCTGTGTACATGGTGCCGTTAGCAGTGTGTAGTCTTACACTGCAAGTGTAGCTGGTGTTGTCAAAGCCTCTGTCAGGCAGAGGGAGATCAGAGGGAGAGGAGGAGGAGGAGGGAGAGGAGCCGGAGGGAGAGGGCACAGGCTCCAATGAACTGTCTGATACCAAACTGCTAGGTCGCTGCAGAAAGAGGTAGAAAGTGGAAGGAAGAGAGAGAGAGTGAGAGTGAGAGAGAGAGAGAGAGAGAGAGAGGAGAGAGAGAGAGAGAGAGTGAGCCATTTGACATTTTCAGAGGAACTCTAGTGACAGGATTCAGTGTACATAGTGTGTGTGTGTGTGTTTGGCCGTCCAATTCTGATATTTTTTCCACTAATTGGTCTTTTGACCAATCACATTCAATTTTCTCACATCAGATCTTTTTCAGAGCTGATTTGATTGGTCAAAAGACCAATTCATGAAAAAAAAGACCAGAGTTGGACTGCCTGTCTAAACACAGCCTTTGAGAGTGTGTATGTATACATTGTGTGTGTGTGTCAGGCCTCACCTCGCTGGGCGGTCTCAGTGTGACTGTGTCACCCTGCTGTGAGCCAGGGTGTGGGTCAAGGTGTGTCGTGGCGACAGGGCGGTCGTACTGGGTGGTGCCAGTGGGGACATGCCAGAAATAGACCTCTGATTGGTCTGTGACCTCACGCCAGCCTGGGGGAAGGTCCCCCTCACCCCACACATCTGATGTACCACACAACAACACACATTAACTACACACAGATCACATACACACAAACACTGACATAAACACACACTCATCTGCATACACAGATATATGTGTATATGCATGCAGAGAGACTGACTTTGATACCCCACACAAATACACACACACATACTAAAGTGCACACTTACACAACTCAGACACTCAGAACCACAGACAGTGGTCGAGGTCAATTCTGAGATGGAAATCCTGTTCTGTTGTCATAGCAACCCTTGGGCTCATCCCCTGAAGTAGCTCTCAGAGGACACAGGCCTCTCTGTCTCCCCTCTATTTGTTTTCTCTCTTTATCTCTCTCTCTTCCTCTCCTCACTTTCTGCTCGCTTTCTCTCCCCTTCGACCCCATCTCTCTCCCTCTTGTCCTCCACTGCCTGCAGAGTACGGTGGCTCACAGGGGTCATTAAGGGTTCAGCAGTTTCGCTGCAGTCACCATCATCAAGGAGAGACTTGGTACATTTCCAACCAAGACTGAGTGTTCTAAAATAATTCCAACAGAAAACAAGAGAGAGAGAGAGAGAGAGAGAGAGAGAGAGAGAGAGAGAGAGAGAGAGAGAGAGAGAGAGAGAGAGAGAGAGAGAGAGAGAGAGAGAGAGAGAGAGAGAGAGAGAGAGAGAGAGAGAGAGAGAGAGAGAGAGAGAGAGAGAGAGAGAGAGAGAGAGAGAGAGAGATACCTACAGACAATACTATATGACCAGAGTGCTGTGGTTGTAGGTCAGAAGTAGTATACTATAGGAAATAAGGTGTTATTTAAGACAGTATATCTCCCACCAGACTGACTGACAGACTGACCGACAGACAGGCAGACACAAAGTATATCTCCCACCAGACAGACAGACAGACAACCAGCCAGTCACTCAGACAAACAAACAGACAGACAGCCAACCACCCAGCCAGAAGGTATATCATATAATTCTCTCACCTATCTCCTGTGGAGTCTGAGGGGAGGGGCTCTCCTGGGACAGGGTGGTCCAGCTAGAGTCCTCATCCTCCAGGGGAGACTCCACCTTTGTCCTCAGACAACCCAGCTTAGGAGCTCCTTTCTCTGGGTCCAGGTTGAAGGATGCAGGGGGGGTCTGGAGCAGGAGAGGGGTGCTTTCCTCCCCTCTGGGCTGCTTAGGGGGTGCAGAGGGGGGGCAGTGGAGGTACGGGTTCTCATTGCTGGGGTGCAGCTCCACCTTGATCACTCTGGGCGGGGGGGCCTGGACACTCCGGGAGGGTTTGGGGGGCGTCTCAACCCTGGGTGGATGATCCTGGTTTAAGGCCTCCTTTCTGCCCTGGGAAGGGGGAAAACTCTGAATCTTGTTCTCCTGGGCCGAGGTGAGGTTGTTTCGGGGGGAGATGGGGGGAGATTGTGCCCCCTGTAGCAAAGGCTGATTAGCAGTTGGAGAGGCACCCTCTTCCTCTATGTAATCCTCCTGTTTTGGGGTCTGTTTCTCCTCCTCAGGTCTCTCTCTCTCTTTATCCGGTCTGACCTGATCTTTCTCAGGGCAGGAGTGCTTCTCATCCTCTTCCTCCTCTTCTTCCTTGTTGGGACGTTTTTCTTCCTTATTTTCTACACTAGGAGGGTCCACTTCCTTCTCATGGAACTCCAGAAAACTCTTGGTCCTCCGACAGAATGGGGGTGGGGCATGGGAGTTGTCTTTCTCCCCCTCCAGCCAATCAGAGCTGTATATGGGGGTGATGATATCATCCTGCCCTTTGAACTCTGTGTTGGTCTTACTCTGCTCCTGTTGCTGGGTCTCGGCCTTCCTCTGCAGGTTGGCACCATTCTTCGCCAGCTTGGGGTTGGTGGAGAAGAATGAGGAAGAGGAGGAGGAGTAAAGAGAAGAGGACGAAGAGGACTTGGTGGGGAGGCGCTTGCCACCAGTGGGGGGCTGGTTTTGGGCGGGAGGGGCGAGGGTGTCGCTCAGGCCCATGGCACTACACACGCTGGTCATGGCGTATCTATGGCGGCTCTTGGGTAAAGTGGCAGAACTCCCCGTTTCCATGGCAGTAGGGGACTCCTTTATAACATCACAACCCAATAGTTGGTTGTAGGAGGAGCGCAGGCTGAGGGAGGTGGGAGGGGCGGCAGGAGGACCGCTGCGATTGGCCAGGCCGACAGAGGAAGGGGAGGAGCCACTGCGGGAGAGAGGTGGGGTGTGGACGGACATCATGACTAACGAGGGGTCGAGAGGTCAACTGGAGAGGGAGAGAAAAGAGGAGAAAGGGCTCACTAAGAGTACAACAAAACACACACACACACACACCAGCTCCATGCTCTCATAGGAATTCAACATCTGATACTGATTGCGGCGCCCATTATCCACCACAGTGCTTGAAGGAAACTTGGCCTGAGTCAGGTCTTCTCCATATGTGATGAGTTAGAAGGATTACAGGACTGGGTTGGAGGTATGAGGTAGAAACACAAGACAAGTCAGCATACAGATGTAGGATCTTAATTTGAGCCAGTTTGCTGCAACTGGAAATGTGAATTATTATGTGGATTATAATTAATGGACATTTTTATAGGGGTTGATACATTTTTTGTAAGGGAAAAATCAAGTCTGACATTTCAAATTCAAAACTTTCAGAAGACATATTAAACTTCAAATATACTATACGTTGAAATTTCCTGCAACAGGGTGATCAAATTAATATCCCACATCTGTATGACTAAGGCAGTCTAAATGAGAAGCACACATGAATAAAGATACTCCGTACGGCTCTATAAAGTCCTACAGACCATCAGGTCCACAGCCACTCCTCTGGCATTGATCTGTTGCCATGGCACTCACACAAAATGAAAAGCCTCAACTATTCAACATTCTGACAACCCATCGACCAATAGCGGAGGGTTTTATTGATGCACTCTGTGGTGTGTTTTGTAACTGTGTCCCAATACAGTAACGCCCTCTCTCTCCCTTTTTGTTTCACACATCTGGTGAATATGTCACAGTTTAAAACAAGGTGCCAAACCTAGAACATTTTCTTGACATGCTTGGCAATCATGAGGCTTAGCGCTGTCAATGTATTCATCCACAACCGATACACCATGCCAAGGCTAGAGACAGGCTGTTGGAAGGATTTACGATGCTAGGCAGATGCTGACAAGCTGCAGAGCAGATCCTACTCTCTAGCTGACCCTTTTATGTCCCTGGTGATCAGCTTTGTGCTGTCAGCTGGACCCAGCCAGAGAAAGAGGGAGAGAGGGACTGCAGAGTATCATTGTCAATTCATATGTAATCAGGAAGAGGCGGGGCTTTGAGTTTAGGGCTCAGTGTTTTTTTTATCATACTCTGTTCTTCAATTCAATCATACTCCAACAAATGAACACAGACACAGACACTTGCACGCACACACACACACATGTAAGCACGCACACACACACACACACATGTGAGCACGCACACACACACACATGTAAGCACGCACACACACACACATGTAAGCACACACACACACACACAGGTAAACAAAGACAAATGCAAGCTTCTTTCATGGAAAGATGGAAAACACAGGACACAGCAGATTTGAAAACAAGACAAGCCCTTGGAAAAAACAAGAGACTACATTTTAAGACAAAATATCTCCACACAATGCACTTTTTCATGAGGGTCCCTCGTCCTTCTCTGAGTGGTGTTGTTGTGTCAGAGAACACGCAGGCACCTGGAACTCTCCATCTCACTCTCAAATATGACACGAAAACAATGTCAACCAGGTCAGACTACACATATGATAGACTAAAATGGTACCAGATACTTAACACAAAACATGTCTCATAAGGACACTTTGTCTCTCTGCTACTGATTTCAGGACAGTTTAAAAAAATGTTTTTATCTCACATAGTAGTTTCACTGGCCTGGGAAAACACCAAAACGGAGGATGCAGTTGATGCAGTTGATGATACAGTTGATAAATGCCTGCTTTCTTTGCAGAAATCTCAGGGCTAGAGAGAGCGCTGTTAGATCCAGACTGAGATAGTGTGTTTTTCCTCTGACTCTGCAAGCCTCAGTCGGCAGAAGGGCATGAGACAAATACAGGAGAGATAGATATAAGAGACCGAGTGAGATGGGACAATGACACAGCAGTTTTCAGCAGGGACATTGAGGTCACACCATCATGCTCATCATGCTCAGCTGTTGTCTTACTACACACATATGATTATGTTCCCATCACTTTAGGTCATTCATGAGACTTTACCAAACATGGTACCATGACCCATATTACAGGACGTCACCGAGCAGTGTCGTCATTTACAGCAGAGAAACGTCTAGAAGACTGTTCCCTGGCCACAGATTCATCTTCGACTTAGTCCCGGACTAAAAAGCTATTTCAATGGAGATTCTCAACTGAGCATGCTTTTTAGTCCGGGATTGGGCTTGATCTGTGTTCCAGAAACCAGCCCTCAGAGTTACTGCAGGAATAAGGAGTTGACGTTGAAAGAATATTCATAGACCCCTGTAGATAACATACGGTCAGGCATGAGATACAGCCTTCTACATACCGTAGGTGGGACAGGTGTCAGAGAATAATCATAGACCCCTGTAGATAACATACGGTCAGGCATGAGATACAGCCTTCTACATACCGTAGGTGGGACAGGTGTCAGAGAATAATCATAGACTCCTGTAGATAACATACGGTCAGGCATGAGATACAGCCTTCTACATACCGTAGGTGGGACAGGTGTCAGAGAATAATCATAGACTCCTGTAGATAACATACGGTCAGGCATGAGATACAGCCTTCTACATACCGTAGGTGGGACAGGTGTCAGAGAATAATCATAGACTCCTGTAGATAACATACGGTCAGGCATGAGATACAGCCTTCTACATACCGTAGGTGGGACAGGTGTCAGAGAATAATCATAGACTCCTGTAGATAACATACGGTCAGGCATGAGATACAGCCTTCTACATACCGTAGGTGGGACAGGTGTCAGAGAATAATCATAGACCCCTGTAGATAACATACGGTCAGGCATGAGATACAGCCTTCTACATACCGTAGGTGGGACAGGTGTCAGAGAATAATCATAGACCCCTGTAGATAACATACGGTCAGGCATGAGATACAGCCTTCTACATACCGTAGGTGGGACAGGTGTCAGAGAATAATCATAGACCCCTGTAGATAACATACGGTCAGGCATGAGATACAGCCTTCTACATACCGTAGGTGGGACAGGTGTCAGAGAATATTCATAGACTCCTGTAGATAACATACGGTCAGGCATGAGATACAGCCTTCTACATACCGTAGGTGGGACAGGTGTCAGGTTGGACAGGTGGGACAGGTGTCAGAGCAGCACTCACAACAAAAGCAGGTTAGAAGTTAGTTCCAAAGGCGAGAAATGTTCCCTCTAATTGTTCGTGGCACTGAGCAAATGTTAGGTCTTGCGAGCGGAAACTTGAACGTTGTGAGAATTGTGTGCAACTTCTGCTGCACGTTTACAGTGAAGACTGAGGCTGTGCCTGTACCGTTTTAGACAGTGGCCAATATGCTATTGTGGCTATGTAGCATAATGTAGGCCTACCAACAAAACCAATGGAGCAAATCCCATAACATTTTCACATGGAAATAGCTTTTGATTTCTATGATATCGCCTATAGTTACATATATGTGGTGTTCAATGCAGACCTGCATTGCATGAGACTTTTAAAAACGTTTTTACCTGATGAACAGTTCTTTGCTGCCAATGACTGGAACGAATTGCAAAAATCCCTGAAGCTGGAGACATATCTTCCTCACAAACTACAAGCATCAGCTGTCAGAGCAGCTTACCGATCACTGCAACTCTACACAGCCCATCTGTAAATAGCCCAACCAGCTACCTCATCCCCATATTGTTATTTTTCTTTCACTTTTGTACCCCAGTATCTCTACTTGCACATCATCAGATGCACATCTACCACTCCAGTGTTTAATTGCTAAATTGTAATTATTTCACCACTATGGCCTATTTATTGCTTTACCTCCCTACTCTTCTACATTTGCACACATTGAATATAGATTTTTTTTTAAATGAAGGGCTTGACATTAATTCATGTTTTTACTTGGTCTGTAAAACCATGGGCCAAATAGGTGACTGTAAATTGCATTGTATTGTGTTGTATAATGCAAGAAACCACTTTAAAAATAAAAGTAATTATTATTACCATACAGAGAATTAGAACTACCTCTCTCTATTGGCTTATTTGCATATTCAAGCCTGTCTCCAAATACAACACCGCCCCTTTAATTATGACATTAGCTTTTTACCTGACTGACTTTTTAAAGATATCTTAAAATGTAGCCTACACGTTTGTGACCTATACTTATCTATAACTGGGCAAATAACTAGCAAAGAATATCAACAAATGTGCACACACGCGGCTCTGAGATCTGATCTGAAAATCGCATTCACTCGCGGGTGATTGAAAGGCCGCTTGCGGGCTACCAGCGCCAATAGAATTATACTTCGTTGCGCTCTGGTTTTGCCTACAACAAAAGTACAGACTCAATCTGGCAAAGTTAGCGTTTTCTGGTTTTGTTGCATTGAAAATGGGCTGATATATTGAACCGATCACAGAAAAAAAACGTTGAGTCTATATAGTGCAAACTAATGGGTCGAACTCAGTGAAGTTCAATATCTTGCGTCTCTGCGCTGCAGTTCTGGAGGAGGTACGCGGCCGCGCACAGTTTTGAGGGAACATTGAAGGTGAGTTCACACAGCACATCTCAATAGCAATAGGAACGAGAGATGGGTATATGCCTTTCACACACAGTGGTGAACAGATGCTGCTATAGCATCGATATGAATATTTAAAACAGTCACCTCAAATACTCTCTAATAGATCTGTATTGTAGACTATATTACTGCAACGGGCTTGGGGATACTCCTGTTAAAGGAATATTCAAATAGAAAACACTTTACTTGAATGTGTAGGCCTCGAAGGTAGGCCTAACTATTTTTCAAACGGTGTGGTAGGCTAATAACTGGAGCTGGTTAATACATTATACTACATATTTCAGACATATGCCGCCAACATAAAGCCTCAACCAAAATGCTAGAACGTTTCAACGTATAAAAGATGACACTAGATGGGTGGAGTGTTTGTATCCTCTTCTCGTTACATTAGCCTGGACCTTTCTAACCTTATTATCCGCTCTGCAGCCTCACCTATTTCAATAAATCAAGCAGAAATGTCCTATGTTGCAAAGTGAACACCAATCTGTTGCGAATTCTGGAAACAAGCTAGAAGGCAGTAGGCTATACATATCAGACGCAGTTAATCTTCTGACGTATCTCCCACCCAATACTCCCCATCACGTCACCGCTCTGGAAGGCGAAGGCGCACCGCACACACACTTTATTTCGTTCATTCACTCACCGCGTTTGACAATCGTGCTTCTATGCCACGACGACACATCAACGACGACACTGATATAGGACAGAGAAGTGACTCCGGCTTTTTAAGCGCGAGTCCTCCCGTAGCTACCCGTATCAGATCACATCACTCTCTGGTCTCCTCCCGTGCTGGTACCTAAAGCTAATCTCTCTGCACCACTGCCTCCCAAGCGCCCAGGACCCAATCAGAGCGCTGGATGCAGGACGCTGTGTGCGCAGAGCTGTTCGGAAGAGACGCAGAGCCAGAGCACCATCATAAATCTGCTATTTTGGTTTTTATAGTGATGTAATGAAACAGTGACATTTGATCAACTCTTTTGCATAGAGTACCATTCTGGCATCCATGTAAAAAGTGATTGATCGAAGTGACTTGTGCATATAATTTCAGCCAGAGCCAGCACCTCAAGAGCGAGCAGATTACAATAAAATTCATAATCCGGCATAAAAAACGACAGGACCTTCAACTGTTGCAGTGCCACAGGCAATTGTCTAACTAGACACAGATGACAGTATAGTCCAATAGACCTGTAGCTCCCTTTTCCTTGGGTGCAATGAAAGACAATGTCAACTAATAGTTTACGACACAATGTACAATTTCACAAATATTCCAATACATTTTCTGTTAATATCAGTGACACAGGCCCAGTGGTAGAAAATAGCTTTATTTCGTCATTGGTGTTAGACACCTTGTGTGTTCCACAACAGTAGTGCTTCTAATGCATAGACAATATACATGACCTACATTATCCACCACTACCAAAAGGTTATTTCTGTTTTCCCCATTCTTCAGCCTCACTGGATACCATGGGTAGACAAGAACAGTTTACACATGCAAAGACATAACTGAAATAGCAGACTAAATGAAGTTAAAGATGAATAGTCACATAAAGGGTCAAGTAAATACAAGGGATCCTGTACTGACAATGACTTAGTAAGGCACACATTTTATCACAATACCATCTTTCTACCCATAGGGCGGCTTGTTGTACAAAAACTGGCCAAGATTGTGCCACGAGAAGATTTTGTAGGAACAATACTAAAAGTTACTCGTCACGCTCCAGAGCTTTTGTAGAATTTCAGCCAGTAGTTTTTAAAGTAGCGCTCACAGGCCAAAATGGGTCCCTGAAAATTGTGTAATGTCATCCATATGATGTTGTCCTGCAAGCATTTTCATTCTTCAATTCGTACAATACGATACAAATGTTTAAGTGCTTAAGATCCCAGACTGTGTCTTTAAGCAGGCCAACAGGTAAAGCCATACAACACCTTTGACATGTCTACCTTTCAGATGTATCGCATCTCCCATACTTATACACATTCCTCAACAAATTGACCTGTGGTCAAATACACACATATATACAAATCTAGATCGAAGTGCAGAGAGGGACGTTAAATACTGGGTTGTGTCAGTAAGGTTAAACATCTGACCATGATGTCCCTCTTCAACCTTATGGTATCGATTACCAACTGAACTACAGAGGACCGATGTGGTTGAGTATGGTGCTTACAACGCAAGGATAGTGGGTTTGATTCCCAGGACCACCTGTATGGAAAATGTTTGCACATATGACTAAGTGGCTTTGGATAGAGATGTCTGCTGAAAGGCATATATTATATCATTCATGATTGTGGTGCCAACTATCCCGCTCCTATAGTCCACCTCACGGCGTTCCCCTCAGAGCTGGATGACAGGATGGGTGGGGGGCCCATACTCCCTGTGCTCCAGGAGTGGGGGAGGGTGGGGTGACTGGAGGGAGGGACAGGGGAGGTGAGGGTGGAGAGAGTTCCACGCAGACGGTCAGCAACGGAGAAACATGGAGAAGAACGGATAGGGCGCAGGACGGCATCTTATAGAGAGAGAGAGATGGTTAACTAAGGCCATTTCTGGATTTAATTCAGATGTGTAAATAACATGAACCAGTGCAAACAGGCTTAAGTATCGATCTGAATTGTGCGCGTGTCTTGGACTGTGTCCTTACCCTCCAGTCCAAAGGGCGGCGCCAGTAACGTCTTGGCCTGGCTGTTTCCTGCCTGCGCTGCCCTCTGATAGAAACCAACTGCTGTTCTGAAGCACTGGGTCACCCCGAACCCACTCTCATAACACTGACCCAGGAACAGCAGGGCATCTCTGTCCTACACACAGACAGAGAATCATCACATCACACTGAACTGAGACCAGGTTATGATTGAGACCGTGGGCTATAATTACAGTTGTATAGTTTAAGTGCAGTGGAAGTCACTCACTCCGCTCTCCGCTGCCATCTTCAGGTAGTGCACTGACTTAAGGCCGTCTCTGACTGGCTCCTGCGAGAACAGAGACCCCAGGTACACTTGAGCCTGAGAGAAAATGGAGAGGAAGAGAAAATGGAGAGGAAGAGAAAATGGAGAGGAAGAGAAAATGGAGAGGAAGAGAAAATGGAGAGGAAGAGAAAATGGAGAGGAAGAGAAAATGGAGAGGAAGAGAAAATGGAGAGGAAGAGAAAATGGAGAGGAAGAGAAAATGGAGAGGAAGAGAAAATGGAGAGGAAGAGAAAATGGAGAGGAAGAGAAAATGGAGAGGAAGAGAAAATGGAGAGGAAGAGAAAATGGAGAGGAAGAGAAAATGGAGAGGAAGAGAAAATGGAGAGGAAGAGAAAATGGAGAGGAAGAGAAAATGGAGAGGAAGAGAAAATGGAGAGGAAGAGAAAATGGAGAGGAAGAGAAAATGGAGAGGAAGAGAAAATGGAGAGGAAGAGAGAAAATGGAGAGGAAGAGAGAGGAATGGAAGAAAGTTCAAAGAAAAATACCAATGTTCTTTTAGGCAACGTCTCACACTCGCTACACATACAACACACTCCCTCACTCCTCACCTCTCTCAGCCCAGCTGAGGCAGCCTGTTGCAGAAGGCTGATGGCTGTATCCAGGTCCTGTTGTGTGCTCTGCTGCCCTCTGCTGTTCAGGAGGAGTTTGGCACAGCGGTACTGAGCCTGACTGTGACCCCCTGTCGCTGCCTGGCTGTAGAAATCAAGAGCCTGTACAGGGAACATGAAGAGGGGAGTCACAAGACAGGAATTGTGTAATTGACTGTGTGTGTTTCACTGTGTGTGCGCGCTTGGATGTGCACGTGACTGTGTGCCCGTGTGAGTTTGACTGCATGTGAGATTGAGTGCATGTTTCTTACCTTCTCCTTGTCTTTGCATACACCCCTGCCTTTCTCGTAGCAGACTCCAGTGTTGAACTGGGCCTTGCAGTAACCCCGTCTGGCTGAGGCCAGGAAACAGGAGAAGGCTGCCTCATAGTCCCCAGTCTGAGCACTCTTCAGACCGATGATGTTGAGGACTACAGGAACACTGGAGTCGGCCACCTGTTGGAGGTTCTGGGTCGCCCCCGCCAGGGCGTCCTGAGGAACACAGAGGGCAAAGGCCAGGGTCAAAGGTCATCAACAGGAGACCGGCAGCTTCACCATCAGAGGAATGAATCAGCCTAAAAACTCACCTGGTCATTCTGCTGCCCAGGCTGTTCCCCGTCTCTGGTTCTGTGGTTGTCTTCAGGCTGGGAGGACTCTGAAAAGGATGACTCCTCTGTAACATGGAAAGATACAAAAAATAATCATCCCCTCTGCAGCGGCAGCTTTACATATAGCGCCCGCTCTCGCAGGCTTTCTGTCCGACTTTCACCTGCTACCGCAAGAACTGGTCCCGAACCTAACCGCAGTACCGCAATGTTACTTTAGAAGTATGTGATGCAACTCGCTTGCCAGCCATGGTCCCAGCAATTTCGCCGCCTATAGGAAACTTGAAATGCGCAAAAATAACCTACCTAATAGGTTAAATGAGCAGATTCTCGTGTGGCCCATTATTAGGCTATCAGGCAATATGCCAGACGTATTTTGAAGAGAGCAGAGTTGCAGACAGCTTTGAGCTACGCGTTATAGCCTACCTTTTAGAGGAGTGGGACGATTTTCAGACAGACAAATATGGGTGATCAAAATGCATTTCTAGGCAATGCAATAAACTACAGCCTAATCATATTTAAGAAGTTAATTTTCTCTGAAAGATAGCTGCCCTCTACATAGAATATAGCCTACTAGTTTACGTGAGACCACATGAGCACCTGATCTCAGCTACAGCTAATGAACTTGAAGCAGCCTGAATGATGAGGGGACACTTGAGCTACCTTATGCATATAGGATATAACCAACCTTTCAGGAGGGGAACGATTTGCAGGCAAAGACAAACGGCTAATTAATATTTATTGATAAGGGGAAAAGGTGCAACTCTCTCCATGGTATGCACGGGTAGCACATCCGTTTCAACGATGATCACGTCTCGATTGCACCTCCCCTCACGATGGTTGAGCGCCCTCCACTTTTTTCCATTGTCAATATTTATTTACTTCCAGACCCTGTCGTGAACCATAGCCTAATCATATTGAAGTTTGTCCTCTGAAAGATGAGCGCCACATGATTCTCTGCCCATATATAGGCAGCCTACTCTGTCATTGATGCCACATACTATAGGCACACGTGACCTGGCGCGCCCAGCTACTGAACTCGAAGCAGCGAAATACTTAGTGTGAATAATGTGACAGGGGTGCTTGTAATACAATAGGCAGGCTAACGCATACAAAGCAAAAACATGACTGTTTCCAAATTATCTGCGGGACTCCAAATATAAATTAATCCCAAAGTTGTCTGTCTGATCGCCCCCGCACGCAGCATGAGAAATGCAGACCGCGCCGCAAATGATCTCTGTCGGGACCTGCAGGTCACACGGTCATTCCAAGGGAATGCAGCCCTCTACTATGTTGCTTTATCATGTAGTCTGGTAGGCATGGATTTGTGAAAAGCACGATGTAAGATGAGATAAATATTGTTACCCTGACCAAACACTTAACATGTAAAGGTAGAATGTGAGACTGACCCGTTCCAGAGGAGCCGTGACTCAGAGTTGCCCTCTTGTGGTCAGAGAGGTGACTGTCAGCAGTCAGATGGTCTTCATGAAACTGGTCAGGGCTGCTGTAGCTGCTCCTGGGACTGCTGTGCTCCTGTCTCTGGGGCTGGCTCGGGACCTGCTGGCTCGGGACCTGCTGGCTCGGGACCTGCTGGCTCGGTCTCTGGGGCAGACAGTGCACACTCCTCCCTCTGGGCAGCACGTCACGGCGAGATACTGGACAAACACAGTGGGAAGGAGATCAGACTCATTCTGCATTCATGTACTACCAGAAAGCTTTGAAATTGAGCAGAGAAATGAGCTTCAGAGTTCCCTCGTCTGAATGTCACGGCTCAATATCCTTTACAGGATGAATTGCTTGGGATTATATTGCGTGTGGCGGGACTCACTTCGCTCCAGTAGGACGCGGTAGCCACACTTCTGCAGGGTTCCCTGGATGGCCAGGCATCCTGTGTTGGGGTTCTGGTTGGGGTCACTCCCAGAGAACTGAGAGTGGATCCTCCTACAGATCTGCATCAACAGCACCGCAGCTGCCCCCTTAACAGAGAGATCACAGGTCATTGTTTTCCCCCCCAAGTGTGTCATGTGCTTTATATCTGCATCTTAAATGCGTGAAAAGTAGCCAATACCCAGCCAACTGCATCCACGGCAGTGTAGCGGGGGAGCCCAGCGTAGCAGAACTGAGAGGTCCTCTCCCTCCTCTTGTCTCCATCGTCCCCTTTCTGAGAGCTAAGAGAGAAACAATGTGATATGAATAAGTTGTACATAAACTTGATCGATTTATTCGGATCCCCATTAGCGACAGCTTGTCATACCGGGGTCGGACAAAACGGAAAAAAAGACATTACAGACAAGACTTCACAATTGACATACATTTTAAAACATGAATATGTAGTGTGCGTGCGCGCATCTATTAGTTACATGTCAGATTCCTCATCCCCTAGTTACTCTGCTGTATTAAACCATCACGGCAGGCGCCTCAATGAGAGAGGGTGGTAATCTCCGTTTCCCCTACAGCACACCAGGAAGTAGAATCAGATTTAAAAGACACCTTATGGAACAGCAGGGACTGTGAAGTAACACAAATATATGTACAGACATGCATACACACACATGATAACATACACACACGTACACATGGATTTTGTGTTGTAGATATGTGGTAGTGGAGTAGGGTCCTGAGGGCACTCAGTGTGTTGTGAAATCAGTTATGAATGTATTGTAATGTTTTTAAAATTGTATAACTGCCTTAATTTTGCTGGACCCCAGGAAGAGTAGCTGCTGATTTGGCAGGAACTAATGGGGATCCATAATAAATACAAATGTATGCACAGTGGAAACAGGCCAGGGTCACAGGATGATGCAACCAGCTGCAAGGCTGGCAGAGGGCCGCAGAGCGCGTCACAGGAGGGGGGACACTATGGAAGTGTGAAGGGAAGGAGATTATTTTTTCCCACCTTTATTTAACCAGGTAGGCCAGTTGAGAACAAGTTCTCATTTACAACTGTGACCTGGCCAAGATAAAGCAAAGCAGTGCAACATAAACAACACAGAGGTTACACATGGAATAAACAAGAGTACAGTCAATGACACAATAGAAAATATATACAGTGTGTGCAAATGTAGTAACTTTAGGGAGGCAATAAATAGGCCATAGTGGCGAAATAATTACAATTTAGCATTAACACTGGAGTGATAGATGTGCAGATGATGATGTGCAAGTAGAGATACTGGGGTGCAAAAGAGCAAAAAAAATAATATGGGGATGAGGTAGTTGGGTGGGCTATTTACAGATGGGCTGTGTACGGGTGCAGTGATTGGTAAGCTGCTCTGACAGCTGATGCTTAAAGTTAGTGAGGGAGATATAAGACTCCAGCTTCAGTGATTTTTGCAATTCGTTCCAGTCATTGGCAGCAGAGAACTGGAAGGAAAGGCAACCAAAGTAGGAGTTGACTTTGGGGATGACCAGTGAAATATACCTGTTGGAGCGCGTGCTACAGGTGGGTGTTGCTATGGTGACCAGTTAGCTGAGAAGGCGGGGCTTTACCTAACAAAGACTTATAGAGGACCTGGAGCCAGTGGGTTTGGCGATGAATGTGAAGCGAGGGCCAGCTAACGAGAGCATATAGGTCGCAGTGGTGGGTAGTATATGGGGCTTTGGTGACAAAACAGATGGCACTGTGATTGCCTCCAACACTCTACTCAAATTAAATGTAGTCTGTATTGTAAATGACATCACTGAAGTCAAGGATCGGTAGGATAGTCAGTTTTACAAGGGTATGTTTAGCAGCATAAGTGAAAAAGGCTTTGTTGCGAAACCGGAAGCTGATTAGATTTGATTTTGGATTGGAGATGCTTAATGTGAGTCTGTAAGGAGAGTTTACAGTCTAACCAGACACCTAGGTATTTGTAGCTGTCCACATATTCTAAGTCAGAAACGTCCAGAATAGTAGTCGGGTGGGTGGGTGTGGGCAGCGATTGGTTGAAGAGCGTGCATTTCGTTTTACTAGCATTTAAGAGCAGTTGGAAGCCACGGAATGTGTGTTGTATGGCACTGAAGCTAATCTGGGGGTTTGTTAACAGTGTCCAAAGGGCCAGAAGTATACAGAACGGTGTCGTCTGCGTAGAGGTGGATCAGAGAATCACCAGCAGCAAGAGCGACATGATTGATATATAAAAAGAAAAGAGTCAGCCCGAGAATTGAACCCTGTGGCACCCCCATAGACTGCCAGAGGTCCGGACAACAGGCCCTCCGATTTGACAAGCCAAACTCAATCCGAGAAGTAATTGGTGAACCAGGCGAGTCAGACATTTGAGAAACCAAGGCTGTTGTGTCTGCCGATAAGAATGCGTTGATTGACAGGAGTCGAAAGCCTTGACCAGGTCAATGAAGATGGCTGCACAGTACAGTCTTATCGATGGCGGTTATGATAGTGTTTAGGACCTTGAGCGTGGCTGAGGTGCACCCATGACCAGCTCGGAAACCAGATTGCATAGCGGAGAAGATACGGTGGGATTCGAAGTTTGTTAACTTGGCTTTCGAAGACCTTAGAAAGAAAGGGCAGGATAAATATAGGTCTGTAACACTTTGGGTCTAGTGTCTCGCCCTGTGACGAGTGGGATGACCGTGGCAGCTTTCCAATCTTTAGGGATCTCAGACGATACGAAAGAGGTTGAACAGGCTAGTAATAGGGGTTGCAACAATTGCGGCAGATAATTTTAGAAAGAGAGGGTCCAGATTGTCTAGCCCAGCTGATTTGTAGGGTTCCAGATTTTGCATCTCTTTCAGAACATCAGCTATCTGGATTTGGGTGAAGGATAAGCAGGGGTGCTTGGGCAAGTTGCTCAGGAGGGTGCAGAGCTGTTTGCTGGGGTAGGGGGTAGCCAGGTGGAAAGCATAGCCAGCCGTAGAAAAATGCTTCTTGAAATTCTCGATTAATGGTGGTGACAGTGTTTCCGAACCTCAGTGCAGTGGACAGCTGGGAGGAGGTGCTCTTATTCTCCATGGACTTTACAGTGTCCCAAAACTTTTAGGAATTTGTGCTACAGAATGAAAATTTCTGTTTGAAAAAGCTAGCCTTAGTTTTCCTAACTGACTGTGTATATTGGTTCCCAACTTCCCTGAAAAGTTGCTTATCGTGGGGGCTATTCGATGCTAATGGAGTATGCCACAGGATGTTTTTGTGCTGGTCAAGGGCAGTCAAGCCTGGAGTGAACCAAGGGCTATATCTGTTCTTAGTGTTCTTCTTGATTGGGGCACGCTTATTTATGGCCAGGATACACAGGCCAGGTCGATTAGAAAGGCCTGCACGCCTGAAGTGTTATAGGGAGCGCTTGACAGTGATGAGGGCCGGTCGCTTGACCGCGGACCCATTACAGATGCAGGCAATGAGGCAGTGATCGCTGAGATCCTGGTTGAAGACAACAGAGGTGTATTTAGAGGGCAGGTTGGTCAGGACGATATCTATGAGGGTATCCGTGTTTACGGATTTAGGGTTGTACCTGGTAGGTTCCTTGATCATTTGTGAGATTGAGGGCATCTAGTGGCATCTAGTTTAGATTGTAGGACGGCCGGGGTGTTAAGCATATCCCAGTTTAGGTCACCTAACATTACAAACTCTGAAGATAGACGGGGGAGCAATCAATTCACATATGGGGTCCAGGGCACAGCTGGAGGCTGAAGGGGGTCTATAACAAGCAGCAACAGTGAGAGACTTATTTCTGGAAAGGTGGCTTTTTAAAAGTAGAGGCTCTAACTGTTTGGGCACAGACCTGGATAGCATGACATAACTCTGCAGACTAACTCCGCCCCCTTTCACAGTTCTATCTTGGTGGAAAATGTTGTAGCTGGGGATGGAAATTTCAGGATTTTTGGTGGCCTTCCTAAGCCAGGATTCAGACACGGCTAGGACATCAGTGTTGGTGGAGTGTACTAAAGCATGGAATAAAACAAACTTAGGGAGGAGCCTTCTGATGTTAACATGCATGAAACCAAGGCTTTTACGGTTACAGAAGTCAACAAATGATAGCGCCTGGGGAATAGCTGTGGTACTGGAGTCTACAGGGCCTGGGTTAACCTCTACATCACCAGAGGAAGAGTAGGATAAGGGTACAGCTAAAGGCTATAAGAACTGGTCGTCTAGTGCGTTGGGAACAGAGAATAAAAGGAGTCCATTTCTGGCCGTGGTAGAATAGATTCAGGGCATAATGTACAGATAAGGGTATGGTAGGATGCGAGTACAGTGGAGGTAAACCTAGGCATTGAGTGACAATGAGAGAGGATCCATCTCTTGAGGCACCAGTTAAGCCAGGTGAGGTCTCCGCATGTGTGGGACAAAATAGCTATCTAAGGCAAGGTGATTGGGACTGAGGGCTCTACAGTGAAGTAAAACAATAAGAACTAGCCGAGACAGCAGTAGACAAGGCATATTGACATTAGAGAGAGGCATAAAGCAGTCACAGGTGTTGATCGGGAGAGCTAAGACAACAATGGGTAAATGGCGATGAATGGGCAGAGCAGGTCAGTTAGGTACATACAGGACCTGAGTTCGGCTGGGGCCGACAGATAAAAAAAAACGAGGTATCGTGTTAATGAAACAGTCCAGGGGGCATCAGCTCTGTAGCCGAGTAACGGAATAGCCTGTTGAGAACACATCGGGCGATTACGTCGGCAGACCAGTCATGATGGATTAGCGGAGCTCCGTGTCGACAATAAAGGGTCCAGGCCAATTGGCAAAATAGGTATTGTAGCCTTAGAATTAGCTGGTATATGGGCCTAGCTCGAGGCTAGCTCAGAGCTAACTGGTGCCTGCTTAGGGACAGAGGCGTTAGCTAAACTGAGCCACTAATTTCGGTGTAATGATCCAGGGCGGTAGGAATCTGGTGATGTGGTAGAGAGAAGCAGTCTGATATGCTCTGGGTTGATATCGCACTGTGCAACTGGCTGGTATTGTCCGAGCTAAGGCTAGCTGGTGTCCGAGTTAAATGTGAAGACCGCTAGCAGTGGCTAACAAAGACTAGTAGCTAGCTAGCTGGCTAGCTCCTGATGGAGGTTCCAGTTATAAGGAATACAAAAAAATGAATGAAGGGGTGAGGTACCTGCTGTTGGGAGAGTGACAACCGGTGGAGAGCAGGGTGGAGGTGTTTATGACCTCATCTTCCACATGGTGATTCGGAGACAGGCGCAGGGGGGCTGTGCCATGGCACCGGCTCAAAACTGGTGGCAGAGGGGTACGAGATGGGTTTGTGATTGTGTATAGAAGAAGTTGACTTCATTCAGCAAAGCAGCCAGGTATAGCCTGGAAGATACTGGGCAATTCCACAGTGACAGAATATTGCCGAGACTCAGATTTTTCACTTTAAAATGTCAAACAAAAACCAATGATTGCAAAGTTAAAACAACCGATAACTCGTTAACAAGGACTATGTTTAACAAAAATGTCCACTGAAAATTGTACTAAAACACATTTACTTGAAGAGTGCAGATGCAAATGTTTTGCAATCATTGGTTTTTGTTTGGCATACATTTCAAAGTGGACAATCTGAGTCTCAGCATCATTCTCTTACCATGGATGGAATTTCCCCAATTGCTAAAACTGTCTACATTTCTGCACGTTACAAACACAGAGAACAAGCATTGTCCTTTATATGTGATATGTATTGTAATAAAAGGAGCTCGAAGTACTTGTTTAGTCTGTGCAAATCAGGTCTTTCTCGGCATAATGATGTTCAAATAAACCACCGTAACATAAGGTGTCATCGAACAGGTTACAGCCGTGGGTAGCTAGTTAGCCAATGTTGTTTTTTTAGCTAGTCAATGTTATGCAGACACCTCGAATTGTCTGAAACCAAAACAGACTTGATCACAGTTGACAGGGTGGAGGCCGTGGCTAATCAAAACACCCATAAAAACGAACTATAGCTATGTGGAACAGAAACTAGTATGGCCTAGTTAAGGCATAAACTGTGAATGACCTGCTCCCGTTGTAAAACGTTCTAGAACACGAGAGAACTTGCTATCAATCCTGTCAATGATTCTAGCTGATGGGCATAATAGTAGTCTTGACAAAATAAAATATTAACGAGCTGGACAATTGCAAATCTAAAACATTATTATGACACTTTTATAGACCCATTTAGCAAGCTTCGACGTGAGTGCATAATCAAGGTTAGCTAGCTAATGTTGGTACTGAACAGAACATTGTAAATTATATTTCGCTCACCTCTTCCAACAAACCCTTGTACTCTCCACATGTTTCGTTGTCCTGAAGTTAATTTCAAGATTAATATTTCTACATATTTGCTCTACATTTGTGTATTTAAAAATTCACTGCAGGAGTATTCTCGCCCCATAAGCACCGGGCGAGTCCCTTAGCAGTCTAGATACAAAAATAAAGCATGGAACAGTCACGAGTTATTTTGGAAGAAGGCAAGCCACCGCAAGGAACGTCACCCGGAAATAGCACAACGTGACGTGTTGCGGGAAGATAGACTTTTGAACGTGTGTATATCCACCGGTCCTTGTCAAATGTGATATTGTACCCCCTAGCCCAAATGTCAGTTGTATATTCTTTATATATAACCGTGTTCCCCATGTACTTTTTTGTATTGATTTGATGTTAATAAAACATAAATATATCAAAAAGTGTTGGGGGAAGGTCCTTTGCGGCTTCACATTGCCGTCGACCGAATTCTTCTTCGATAAGGTTTAACCGCGGTTGGTATCCCAAAAATGTTGCATTACTGCCACCTACTAGACTGGAGTATAACTCCCTTTGCATAAAAATACAACATAAAAATACCCTACCATCTTAACACTACACTCCCCCCCAAAAAATAAATAAATAAATAATAACACCATACTCCACTATTTAAATCGGTTTAGTCCTATTTCAGGCCAACAGCCTGAAAGGATGTGACACCACCACTTATCACACCCTGTAACTCTTCTGAGGTCAGGTCTCGCACACCCAAATACCTCTCTGCAGCCGCCACCACAACCTCAATTTATGACGACTTACGTTCCATCCCTGCAGTACAGTCGAAAAGCCAATGCTATGAATGATAAAAATCAAATCATACTGAAACATACAATATGAAACATACATCAGACACACATAACTGCACCACATATCACACTTTCACAAAATGCTTGAAGACCTGGCTAAAGGTCAATCAGATTTGTGAACATGGTCCCTAGCTGTGTGTTGCCGCTTTCCATGTTGTCTGTTGTCTGTAGCTTGTGAGGTGTGGAAACACTTTGTTGCTTTTATGAATTTTGTTTTGCTGCTTTTTGTTCTATGTTGCTCTGTCTGTATGCTATGTCTTGCTTGTCCTATGTTGCTATGTCTTGCTTGTTCTATGGTGCTATTGTCTATATTGTAATTGTTTTTAATAACCTGCCCAGGGACTGCGGTTGAAAATTAGCCGGCTGGCTAAAACCGGCACTTTTACTGAAACGTTGATTAATGTGCACTGTCCCTGTAAAAATAAAATAAACTAAACTAAATACCTGTAAAAAAGTTTGGACACACCTTAGTATTTTCTACATTGTAGAATAATAGAGAAGACATTACAACTATGAAATAACACATTAAATCATGTAGTAACCAAAAAAGTGTTAAACAAATATATAATCAATATATTTTATTTTTAAGATTCTTCGAAGTAGCCACCCTTTCCCTTGATGACAGCTTTGCACACTTGACATTCTCTCAACCAGATTCATGAGGTAGTCACCTGTAATGCATTTCAATTAACAGGTGTGCCTTGTTAAAAGTTAATTGGTGGAATTTCTTATCCTTCTTAATGCATTTGAGCCAATCAATTGTGTTGTGACAAGGTAGGGGTGGGAAACAGAAGACAGCCCTATTTGGTAAAAGACCAAGTCCATATTATGGCAAGAATAGTATAAATAAGCAAGAGAAATGACAGTCCATCATTACTTTAAGACATGAAGGTCAGTCAGTGCAGAACATTGAGAACTTTGAACGTTTCTTCGAGTGCAGTCGCAAAACCCATCAAGCGATATGACGAAACAGGCTCTCATGAGGACCGCCACAGGACAGGAAGACCCAGAGTTACCTCTGCTGCAGACGATAAGTTCATTAGAGTTACCAGCCTCAGAAATTGCAGCCCAAATAAATGCTTCACAGAGTTCAAGTAACAGACACATCTCAACATCTACTGTACAGTGGAGACTGCTTGAATCAGGCCTAAGAAACCATCCAGCGCGGCCCACGCTTGGATTGCGTCCTACCTGACAGGTCGCTCCTACCAGGTGGCGTGGCGAGAATCTGTCTCCTCACCACGCGCTCTCACCACTGGTGTCCCCCAGGGCTCTGTTCTAGGCCCTCTCCTATTTTCGCTATACACCAAGTCACTTGGCTCTGTCATAACCTCACATGGTCTCTCCTATCATTGCTATGCAGACGACATACAACTAATCTTCTCCTTTCCCCCTTCTGATGACCAGGTGGCGAATCGCATCTCTGCATGTCTGGCAGACATATCAGTGTGGATGACGGATCACCACCTCAAGCTGAACCTCGGCAAGACGGAGCTGCTCTTCCTCCCGGGGAAGGACTGCCCGTTCCATGATCTCGCCATCACGGTTGACAACTCCATTGTGTCCTCCTCCCAGAGCGCTAAGAACCTTGGCGTGATCCTGGACAACACCCTGTCGTTCTCAACCAACATCAAGGCGGTGGCCCGTTCCTGTAGGTTCACGCTCTACAATATCCGCAGAGTACGACCCTGCCTCACACAGGAAGCGGCGCAGGTCCTAATCCAGGCACTTGTCATCTCCCGTCTGGATTACTGCAACTCGCTGTTGGCTGGGCTCCCTGCCTGTGCCATTAAACCCCTTCAACTCATCCAGAACGCCGCAGCCCGTCTGGTGTTCAACCTTCCCAAGTTCTCTCACGTCACCCCGCTCCTCCGTTCTCTCCACTGGCTTCCAGTTGAAGCTCGCATCCGCTACAAGACCATGGTGCTTGCCTACGGAGCTGTGAGGGGAACGGCACCTCAGTACCTCCAGGCTCTGATCAGGCCCTACACCCAAACAAGGGCACTGCGTTCATCCACCTCTGGCCTGCTCGCCTCCCTACCACTGAGGAAGTACAGCTCCCGCTCAGCCCAGTCAAAACTGTTCGCTGCTCTGGCCCCCCAATGGTGGAACAAACTCCCTCACGACGCCAGGACAGCGGAGTCAATCACCACCTTCCGGAGACACCTGAAACCCCACCTCTTTAAGGAATACCTAGGATAGGATAAGTATTCCCTCTCACCCCCCTTTAAGATTTAGATAAACTATTGTAAAGTGACTGTTCCACTGGATGTCATAAGGTGAATGCACCAATTTGTAAGTCGCTCTGGATAAGAGCGTCTGCTAAATGACTTAAATGTATGTATGTAAATGCACTACTAAAGGACACCAATAAGAAGAGACCAAGAAACACAAGAAATGGACATTAGACCAGTGGAAATCTGTCCTTTGGTCTGATGTGTCCAAATAGATTTTTGGTTCCAACCGCCGTGTCTTTGTGAGACGCAGAGTAGGTGAACGGATGATCTCCGCATGTGTGGTTCCCACCGTGAAGCATGGAGGAGGAGGTATGATGGTGTGTGGGTGCTTTGTTGTTGACACTGTCTTTGATTTATTTTGAATTCAAGGCACAATTAACCAGCATGGCTGCCACAGTATTCTACAGTGATGTGCCATCCCATCTTGTTTGCGCTTAGTGGGACTATCATTTTGTTTTCAACAGGACAATGACCCAACACACATCCAGGCTGTGTAAGGGCTATTTGACCAAGAAGGAGAGTGATGAAGTGCTGCATCAGATGACCTGGCCTCCACAATCACCCGACCTCAACCCAATTGAGATGGTTTGGGATGAGTTAGACTGTAGAGTGAAGGAAAAGCAGCCAACCAGTGCTCAGCATATGTGGGAACTCTTTGAAGACTGTTAGAAAAGCAAAAAATATATATATTTTTTTACAATCGCTAGGACCCATTTCTCAATACTTAGGTCACTTTTCAAAACTCTTCACACAGTTCCCCTAACTAACTTTCAGCATGGCACAGCAGTTCATTTCACGTTCAAAATGCCCTAAAACTACCAAAACATGTCATTCATGTCTCAAATCAACTCGTTCTTCCATAACACTAGCAAAGGTTGTCACCCAACAAGCACACGTTGTCACTCATAAAACAATGACTTAAACAACACTAACAGGTAGCATTACACAATGTTTTTTTTACAAAACAAGAATGACACCTCTACTGTTTAGAATTCACTACAGTATATGTTACAGGAATTTATCAGACATGATGCAATGTGCTTCAATATGTTTTATGCCATTGAGTGATTCCAAAATACAATAATTTGTCTATACACCATCTACAGATACAGTAGCAATACTAGTCAACCCTGTCTTATGCATTTGGCCACCGGTTCTCATCCACGTCACATCTTATGTCATCTTGGACAATACACCTAGGAAAGAATCTTCTGCATATATGTCCAGGCATTCCGCATTCATTGCGTCCAGGAGGGACATTTGATCATGTGGATGGTGGTCATAAACCTTCCACCTCCATGAGGAAAATAATTCCTCTATGGTGTTGAGGAATGGAGAGTAAGGAAGGAAGAAAAGTGACACCATCCTGGGTTGGGCTGCAACCACTCTGTGACTGCACGGGAGTGGTGAAATGCCACATTGTCCCATACAACTACAAACGTTGGCCGATTCTGCAACCCCGTCCTCACCTGGCATTAGCGGTTTGTATAACAGCAATGATGAATATGTGTGGTATTTGCCTGGCTTCAATCTCCACGACTCTCTAAAATAAATCCACAAGGCAACATAAAAGTTAGGCTATTATGGTGGTTTACATTATACCTAAAAACATGCCAAGGTGTGCCTCTGCCCTGTTTGGTTTTGTTCACAACCAGTTCTGTATTTTATAGTCATCTTACCTGGACTTAATCGTTTCTGAGTTGCTTGACTTGTTCAGAGTCCCTCTCAAAGGGGACAGTGTACAACTGCTTCATCCTGACTTGATGTTGTTTCAGGACTCTAGAAATATTTGTCATGCTTACATTGTCTGCCAACACTCGTCCCGAATCTCTGTGAGTTTTATGCCATTGTTTCTGAAGACTATATCAACAATTGCCGTTTCCTGCACAGCATTGAAAATCCTACCTCTCCCGCCTGTAGGAGGTAACCGTTGGGTCCTAATCAGAAACACAAAAACAATTACACACAAGAAGGTTAGGAGGCTTTGCTCAATTTACTTCTGTAATGTGCAGTTCAGTCAGATGCCCCTGCAGAATGCACATCTTACCTGTTGTTTTGCCAGACATTTCTCAGAATAGATGCCACTGTTGAGTGTTGCAGATTTGGCTGCACTCAGACCAGCCTCTCTCATTGATAGACCATGATTTATTACATGATCAATTATAGTGGCCCTAATCTCATCTGAGACTAGAGCTCTTGATCTTCCTCTCAGTCTTCTTCCACCACGCATACGTATTCCTCTCTCTCGCCCAGCCACTCTTCTTCCTCTGTCAGCCACTTCTCTATCTCTGGCTGGGTCCATGTTTACATTACAGTACAGCATTATTCCTAAGATGTCCCCTTTTGAATAGATGGTAATGTAATTGAAAGACTAACACCTGTGTAGGTGTTCAGCTACAACGGGAATCAGCTGTGGTTGGTCTAATTGTTTTGATAGTATTTCATTTTCTAGATTTGGAATACATTTCCATACGGTATTACTGTAGAAATGTAGCAAATTTATGTCTTATTCAATTTTGTGTTATTTTAGGTTTTGAACGTACTTTTAACAGTTTTGAAAAGAGTATGTAAACATGTGCAAATTGGCCTGTAGTTACATAGAGTTTTGGTGGTGGTTGTGTCTGAGTGAGAAAAGAGTTCATGAAAATTGAAAGATGTAGTCATTGAATGCATTTTGTTCCAAAGCAATGAAAAATGATCCCTAGGTTAGCTCACATAGACTGCTGTTATGCTCACTGTGTGAAGAGTTTAGAAAAAGTGACCTAAGTATTGAGAAATGGGTCCTAGCGATTGTAAAAAAAAAAGAACTGTAACACATACTACTACTTTCACCAATGCTACACATTACTTTGTCTCATGCCCTTCCGCACACTTCTCACACCTAGAAACCTCCCTCCTACACACTGCTTCCACATACCCATAAGCTTGACACCTGTAGCAACGTAATGTATTCGGCACAAAAGTTTGTACATGACAACTTATATATCGTAACATCAAGACTCAACATCAACATTCAAAAGAACAGACAACGAGTCTTCTGTTTCACCACTCATGTTACCCTGTCTGAATGGCACCAAACGATCACAAACACTAGGAATCTTCCCCTTCAGTTGGCCAGCTTTCACATTTACCTTTACCCCAGTAATAACTCCTTTCAATGGTGCCCTTTTCTTGAGAGCAAAACAGTTCACATCTCATGTCCTTTTTTGTTTATTGCAAAGCGCCTGCTCCCTCTGACCAGCAGAAACTCAAACAATTATCTCAGGACCCTTTCTGGTTACCCTCGCAGATTCCACAGACCCCAACTCTGTTTTCACATAGCCTGAAACCACAAATGAATCAGCCAAAAGGCAAGGGTCCACTTTCTCCAAACACTTAACTCCTACTGTCACAGTCTCATCTTTATCCTGACCCTCGGTGCAAACCTCGGGCTCCAAGAACTTCACCGCACCTACCACCTCTGATACTTCGACCTCATTCACTTCCATTTCTCCTCCTGTCTTCAACTCACTCTGCTTACATTTTCTACCATTCTTCTTTAACAAACCATCTCCCTTTTTTTCTGCCAGTTTTAACCGACTCAATCTCACCCTCTTCCTCCCTCTCTCCTAGACCTCCTTTGCCTCCCTTTTTCCCTCCAGTCCTCCTCCGGTTTCAAAGTATACGTCTCCTTATGATGGTGCTGACAGATATGGTGGCAGCAGGTAGCCTAGTGGTTAGAGTGTTGTGCCAGTAACCAAAAGGTTGCTAGATCAAATCCCCAAGCTGACAAGGTAAACATCTGCTGTTCTTCCCTTGAACAAGGCAGTTAACCCACTAGGCTGTCATTGTAAATAAGGATTGGTTCTTAAACTGACTTGCCTGGTTAAACTTAAAATATGGCAGCTCTGCTTCTAGCTCCAAAGCAACTTACTAATATTTTTTTTTGTGTGTGTGTTATTTCTTACATTATTAGCACAGAATATATTTTGTGTCATTACATACAGCCATAAATAACTTTTGGATATCAGAGCAGTGGTAACTCACCAGCATTATAACCAGGATTAGGACTTTCCCAAATTGGATCCTTTGTTCGTACCCCCAGGGCCTTTGAACCTATTCCAGAGACTGCTCTAAAACACCGCCGGCGGAGAAGAGGTATTCGGAGTGGACTTATAGTCCGACTCAGGAGCCATGCACACCATCCACCACTTCTGAGTATATTACTCGCTAATATTCAGTCTCTGGATAATAAATTAGACGAGCTCAGGGCGAGGATCTCCTTCTAGAGAGACATCATGGATTGTAACATACTCTGTTTCACAGAAACACTCTTGCGATATACTGTCCCCGTGTCATGTTTTGTCATTTATTATCATGTCTTGTCCCTGTGCTTCCCATTCTATTCGTTTCCCTCTGCTGGTCTTATTAGGTTCTTTCCCTCTTTCTATCCCTCTCTCTCCCCCTCCCTCTCTCACTCTCTCGCTCTCTCTTCTCTCTATCGTTCCGTTCCTGCTCCCAGCTGTTCCTATTCCCCTAATCATCATTTAGTCTTCCCACACCTGTTCCCGATCCTTTTCCCTGATTAGAGTCCCTATTTCTCTCCTTGTTTCCCGTACCTGCCCTGTCGGATCCTCATCTATATTCACCGTGCTGTGTCTATGTTTTGCCCTGTCGTGTCGTGTTTCCCTCAGATGCTGCGTGGTGAGCAGGTGTCTGAGTCTGCTAGGTTCAAGTGCCTTCCCGGGGCAACCTGCAGTTCTCGATCAAGTCTCCAGTCTGTTCTCGTCTTTACGAGTAGTATTATGCTTTTTGTTTTGTAAAGTTTATTACTGGATTAAATACTCTGTTTTCGCCAAGTCGCTTTTGGGTCCTCATTCACCTGCATGACAGAAGGATCCGACCGAGGAATGGACCCAGCGACTACAGACGCTCGTAACACTGCCGTCGAGATCCAAGGAGCCATGCTCGGCAGACACGAGCAGGAATTGTCTGCTGCTCGCCATGCCGTGGAGAACCTGGCCGCTCAGGTTTCCGACCTCTCTGGACAGTTCCAGAGTCTTCGTCTCGTGCCACCTGTTACTTCCTGGCCTGCCGAGCCTCCAGAACCTAGGGTTAATAACCCACCTTGCTACTCCGGGCAGCCCACTGAGTGCCGCTCCTTTCTCACCCAGTGTGAGATTGTGTTCTCTCTCCAACCCAACACATACTCTAGAGAGAGAGCTCGGGTTGCTTACGTCATTTCACTCCTTACTGGCCGGGCCCGAGAGTGGGGCACAGCTATCTGGGAGGCAAGGGCTGATTGTTCTAACAATTACCAGAACTTTAAAGAGGAGATGATTCGGGTTTTTGACCGTTCAGTTTTTGGTGGGGAGGCTTCTAGGGTCCTGGCTTCCCTATGCCAGGGTGATCGATCCATAACGGATTACTCTATAGAGTTTCGTACTCTTGCTGTCTCTAGTGACTGGAACGAGCCGGCGCTGCTCGCTCGTTTTCTGGAGGGACTCCACACAGTGGTCAAAGATGAGATTCTCTCTCGGGAGGTTCCTTCCAGTGTGGACTCTTTGATTGCTCTCGCCATCCGCATAGAACGACGGGTAGATCTTCGTCACCAGGCTCGTGGAAGAGAGCTCGCATCAACGGTGTTTCCCTGCTCCGCATCGCAACCATCTCCCTCCTCTGGCTCTGAGACTGAGCCCATGCAGCTGGGAGGGATTCGCATCTCGACTAAGGAGAGGGAACGGAGGATCACCAACCGCCTGTGCCTCTATTGCGGATTTGATGGACATTTTGTTAATTCATGTCCAGTAAGAGGCCAGAGCCCATCAGTAAGCGGAGGGCTACTGGTGAGCGCTACTACTCAGGTCTCTTCATCTAGATCCTGTACTACTATGTCGGTCCATCTACGCTGGACCGGTTCGGGTGCTACATGCAGTGCCTTGATTGACTCTGGGGCTGAGGGTTGTTTCATGGACGAAGCATGGGTTCGGAAACATAACATTCCTTTCAGACAGTTAGACAAGCCTACGCCCATGTTTGCCTTAGATGGTAGTCATCTTCCCAGTATCAGATTTGAGACACTACCTTTAACTCTCACAGTATCTGGTAACCACAGTGAGACTATTTCTTTTTTGATTTTTCGTTCACCTTTCACACCTGTTGTTTTGGGTCATCCCTGGCTAGTATGTCATAATCCTTCTATTAATTGGTCTTGTAATTCTATCCTATCCTGGAACGTATCTTGTCATGTGAAGTGCTTAATGTCTGCCATCCCTCCCATTTCTTCTGTCCCCACTTCTCAGGAGGAACCTGGCGATTTGACAGGAGTGCCGGAGGAATATCATGATCTGCGCACGGTCTTCAGTCGGTCCCGAGCCAACTCCCTTCCTCCTCACCGGTCGTATGATTGTAGTATTGATCTCCTTCCGGGGACCACTCCTCCTCGGGGTAGACTATACTCTCTGTCGGCTCCCGAACGTAAGGCTCTCGAGGATTATTTATCTGTGTCTCTTGACGCCGGTACCATAGTGCCTTCTTCCTCTCCGGCCGGGGCGGGGTTCTTTTTGTTAAGAAGAAGGACGGTACTCTGCGCCCCTGCGTGGATTATCGAGGGCTGAATGACATAACGGTTAAGAATCGTTATCCGCTTCCCCTTATGTCATCAGCCTTCGAGATTCTGCAGGGAGCCAGGTGCTTTACTAAGTTGGACCTTCGTAACGCTTACCATCTCGTGCGCATCAGAGAGGGGGACGAGTGGAAAACGGCGTTTAACACTCCGTTAGGGCATTTTGAGTACCGGGTTCTGCCGTTTGGTCTCGCCAATGCGCCAGCTGTTTTTCAGGCATTAGTTAATGATGTTCTGAGAGACATGCTGAACATCTTTGTTTTTGTCTATCTTGACGATATCCTGATTTTTTCACCGTCACTCGAGATTCATGTTCAGCACGTTCGACGTGTTCTACAGCGCCTTTTAGAGAATTGTCTCTACGTAAAGGCTGAGAAGTGCTCTTTTCATGTCTCCTCCGTTACTTTTCTCGGTTCCGTTATTTCCGCTGAAGGCATTCAGATGGATTCCGCTAAGGTCCAAGCTGTCAGTGATTGGCCCGTTCCAAGGTCACGTGTCGAGTTGCAGCGCTTTTTAGGTTTCGCTAATTTCTATCGGCGTTTCATTCGTAATTTCGGTCAAGTTGCTGCCCCTCTCACAGCTCTTACTTCTGTCAAGACGTGTTTTAAGTGGTCCGGTTCCGCCCAGGGAGCTTTTGATCTTCTAAAAGAACGTTTTACGTCCGCTCCTATCCTCGTTACTCCTGACGTCACTAGACAATTCATTGTCGAGGTTGACGCTTCAGAGGTAGGCGTGGGAGCCATTCTATCCCAGCGCTTCCAGTCTGACGATAAGGTTCATCCTTGCGCTTATTTTTCTCATCGCCTGTCGCCATCTGAGCGCAACTATGATGTGGGTAACCGTGAACTGCTCGCCATCCGCTTAGCCCTAGGCGAATGGCGACAGTGGTTGGAGGGGGCGACCGTTCCTTTTGTCGTTTGGACAGACCATAAGAACCTTGAGTACATCCGTTCTGCCAAACGACTTAATGCCCGTCAAGCTCGTTGGGCGTTGTTTTTCGCTCGTTTCGAGTTTGTGATTTCTTACCGTCCGGGTAGCAAGAACACCAAGCCTGATGCTTTATCCCGTCTGTTTAGTTCTTCTGTGGCTTCTACTGATCCCGAGGGGATTCTTCCTTATGGGCGTGTTGTCGGGTTGACAGTCTGGGGAATTGAAAGACAGGTTAAGCAAGCACTCACGCACACTGCGCGCCGCGCGCTTGTCCTAGTAACCTCCTTTTCGTTCCTGTTTCCACTCGTCTGGCTGTTCTTCAGTGGGCTCACTCTGCCAAGTTAGCTGGTCATCCCGGTGTTCGAGGCACTCTTGCGTCTATTCGCCAGCGCTTTTGGTGGCCGACTCAGGAGCGTGACACGCGCCGTTTCGTGGCTGCTTGTTCGGACTGCGCGCAGACTAAGTCGGGTAACTCTCCTCCTGCCGGTCGTCTCAGACCGCTCCCCATTCCTTCTCGACCATGGTCTCACATCGCCCTAGACTTCATTACCGGTCTGCCTTTGTCTGCGGGGAAGACTGTGAGAGCCGCCAATAAACGCAGGATTAAGAGTCCAAGGTATTGTTGCGGCCAGAGAGTGTGGCTTTCCACTCGCAACCTTCCTCTTACGACAGCTTCTCGTAAGTTGACTCCGCGGTTCATTGGTCCGTTCCGTGTCTCCCAGGTCGTCAATCCTGTCGCTGTGCGACTGCTTCTTCCGCGACATCTTCGTCGCGTCCATCCTGTCTTCCATGTCTCCTGTGTTAAGCCCTTTCTTCGCACCCCCGTTCGTCTTCCCTCCCCCCTCCCGTCCTTGTCGAGAGCGCACCTATTTACAAGGTACATAAGATCATGGACATGCGTTCTCGGGGACGGGGTCACCAATACTTAGTGGATTGGGAGGGTTACGGTCCTGAGGAGAGGAGTTGGGTTCCGTCTCGGAACGTGCTGGACCGTTCACTCATTGATGATTTCCTCCGTTGCCGCCAGGATTCCTCCTCGAGTGCGCCAGGAGGCGCTCGGTGAGTGGGGGGGGTACTGTCATGTTTTGTCATTTATTATCATGTCTTGTCCCTGTGCTTCCCATTCTATTCGTTTCCCTCTGCTGGTCTTATTAGGTTCTTTCCCTCTTTCTATCCCTCTCTCTCCCCCTCCCTCTCTCACTCTCTCGCTCTCTCTTCTCTCTATCGTTCCGTTCCTGCTCCCAGCTGTTCCTATTCCCCTAATCATCATTTAGTCTTCCCACACCTGTTCCCGATCCTTTTCCCTGATTAGAGTCCCTATTTCACTCCTTGTTTCCCGTACCTGCCCTGTCGGATCCTCATCTATATTCACCGTGCTGTGTCTATGTTTTGCCCTGTCGTGTCGTGTTTCCCTCAGATGCTGCGTGGTGAGCAGGTGTCTGAGTCTGCTAGGTTCAAGTGCCTTCCCGAGGCAACCTGCAGTTCTCGATCAAGTCTCCAGTCTGTTCTCTTCTTTACGTGTAGTATTATGCTTTTTGTTTTGTAAAGTTTATTCTGGATTAAATACTCTGTTTTCGCCAAGTCGCTTTTGGGTCCTCATTCACCTGCATGACAGTAATCTGTGATTGACTGTAAACCCTGCCACATACCTCTTGTATCTGAGCTGTTGAATTGCGACTCTACTTTGTCTCTATACTGACGCTTAGCTTGTTTGATTGCCCTGCGGAGGGAATAGCTACACAGTTTGTATTCGGTCATGTTTCCGGTTACCTTGCCCTGATTAAAGCAGTGCTTCGCGCTTTCAGTTTCGGGCGAATGCTGCCATCAAACCACGGTTTCCGGTTTAGGAAGGTTTTAATAGTTACTATGGGTACGACATCACCGATGCACTTGCTAATAAACTCGCTCACAGAATCAGTGTATTCGTCAATGTTGTTGTTTGACGCAATGCGGAACATATCCCAGTCCACGTGATCGAAGCAATCTTGAAGCGTGGAATCAGATTGGTCGGACCAGCGTTGAACAGACCTGAGTGTGGGAGCTTCCTGTTTGAGTCTCTGTCTATAGGCTGGAAGCAACAGAATGGATTTGTGGTCAGCTTTTACAAAAGGAGGACGGGGTAGGGCCTTACATGCGTGGTGGAAGTTAGAATAACAATGATCCGGGGTTTTACCATCCCTGGTTGCACAATCGATATGCTAATAGAATTTAGGGAGTCTTGTTTTCAGATTAGCCTTGTTAAAATCCCCAGCTACAATGAATGCAGCCTCAGGATATGTGCTTTCCAGTTTACATAGAGTCAACTAAAGTTAGTTCAGGGCCATTGACGTGTCTGCTTGGGGGGGAATATATGCGGCTGTGATTATAATCGAATTGAATTCTCTTGGTAGATAATGCGGTCGACATTTGATTTTGAGGAATTGTAAGTCAGGTCAACAAAAGGACTTGAGTTCCTGTATGTTGTTATAATATAATAAATAATATATGCCATTTAGCAGACGCTTTTATCCAAAGTGTGCATACATTCTACGTATGGGTGGTCCCGGGAATCGAACCCACTACCCTGGCGTTACAAGCGCCATGCTCTACCAACTGAACTTTATTGATTTTGTTACACTTGCAAACACATTTGACTTGTACATGCAGTCGAACACAATCATAACTGAATATCCACCATCATGTTGACTGTTAAGCCTACTTCCTGAAGTGAACCCTATTAGCACATTATAATACTGCAGCTGTGAATCCATGTAAAAATAAGTGCTAGGTTAACATGAAGTGTTTTGAAGATCGTTTTAGATGATCCCGTCACAGATGGATAATGCCCTCAGTGGAAGTCTTTCTTAATGAAACAAGGCCTTTTATTTTATGGAAAGTATATGAGCCATGAATCCACTATTCCCTCACCTAATAATCAGGAGAAAAGAGCCACGAATCTATCAACAATATGGTTTGACCTTGTTTCAGGGCAACAAAGTGGAAAAACAGTATGGTGAAGTTGGTCTTCAGCCAGTTCAGCCAGTTTATGATCACACCACGTTTCGTTAATCACAAGGCATACACCCCCGCCCCTCTTCTTACCAGAAAGATGCTTGTTTCTGTTGGCGCGATGCGTGAAGAAACCAGGTGGCTGTACCGACTCCGATTGCGTGTCTCGAGTGAGCCATGTTTCCGTGAATCAAAGAACGTTACAGTCTCTTATGTCTCTCCGGAATGCTACCCTTGCTCGGATTTCATCAACCTTGTTGTCAAGAGACTGGACATTGGTGAGTAGTATGCCCGGGAGCGGTGTGCGATGTGCCCGTCTTTGGAGCCTGACCGCTTCGTCTGCCTCTTTTACGGCGTCGTTGTTTTGGTTCGCCGGCTGGGATCCGATCCATTGTCCTGGGTGGTGGGAAAAATACAGGATCCGCTTCGGGAATGTCGTATTCCTGGTCGTAATGATGGTGAGTTGACGTTGCTCTTATATCCAGTAGTTTCTCCCGACTGTATGTAATAAAATCTAAGATTACCTGGGGTACCAATGTAAGAAATAACACAGAAAAAAACAAAATACTGCATAGTTTCTTAGGAACGCGAAGTGAGGTGGCCATCTCTGTCGGCACCGGAAGTTAATCTCTCCCTATCCCAGTCTGCTGTCCCCACTTGCTTGAAGATGTCCGCCATTGTTCTTGTACCCAAGAAAGCAAAGGTAACTGAACTAAATGACTATCGCCCCGTAGCACTCACTTCTGTCATCCTGAAGTGCTTTAAGAGGCTAGTTAAGGATCATATCACCTGCACCTGTATCTGACACCCTAGACACACTTCAACTTGAGTACCACAACCAATAGATCCACAGACGATGCAATCGCCTTCGCACCACACACTGCCCTATCCCATCTGGACAGGAGGAATACCTGTGTAAGAATGCTGTTCATTGACTATAGCTCAGCCTTCAACACCATAGTAGCTTCAAGTTCCTTGATGTCCACATCACCAATAAACTAACATGGTCCAAGCACACCAAGACAATTGTGAATTGAGCACGATAAAACCTATACCACCTCAGGAGACTGAGAAGATTTGGCATGGGTCCTCAGATCCTCAAAATGTTATACAGCTGCACCATCGAGAGCATCCTGACTGGTTGCATCCCTGCCTGGTATGGAAACTGCTCGTCATCCGACCGTAAGGCACTACAGAGGGTAGTGCGTACGGCCCAGTACATCACTGGGGCCAAGCTTCCTGCCATCCAGGATCTCTATACCCAGCAGTGTCAGAGGAAGGCCCTAAAAATTGTCAAAGACTCCAGCCACCCTAGTCCTAGACTGTTAGCTACTGCACGGCAAGCGGTACCGGAGCACCAAGTCTAGGTCCTAGAGGGTTCTAAACAGCTTCTACAACCAAAGCCATAAGACTCCTGAACATCTATTCACTTGTCTACCCAGACTAGTTGTATTGACCCCCCCCAATTTACACCGCTGCTACTCTCTGTTGTTATCATTTAAGCATAGTCCCTTTAATAACTCTACCTACATGTGCATATTTCCTCAGTTACCTCAACTAACCGGTGCCCCCTGTTTATAGCCTCGCTATTGTTATTTTACTGCTGTTCTTTAATTATTTGTTACTTTTGTTTCTTTTGTTTCTTTTTAAAAAACGGCATTGTTGGTTAGGGATTGTAAGGGCTTGCCACCCATCTTGGAGGACATGTATTTCCGTTGTTAGAGTAGTCACTCTAATATCTTGTCAATATAATAGAGAATCTTTGTTCCTAGCCAGTGAAACTAGCATTCCAGTCACCATTGACACATCTTCTATTGAGACTCTGTTAATTGTAAATATCCTGAATATAACTTACTCATTTTATATGGATCCCCTTTGAATATTACACAAATGCTTGTAAACATTGAGTTGCTGTATTAGCCCTTATTGTTGAAGGCCCTTGCTGAAATTGTAGTTCTACCTTTTGTGGCAGTCTAAGCCTGGTAGCCTGCAGCCTTGTTGTATTTATATTTGACTTGTGATTCATTGTCAATAAATTAAATTGCGATTTTTCACACTGTTTTTTATAAAATTATATTCTCTAGAGTCTGACTCTGAGTGAGAGAGTGGCTCTTTCTGTATGGTTTAATGAGGAACTAGCTGTTCTTTTCTTTTATTGGCTTAATGGGTTGCCCCCTTAGACAGCTTGGAGCACATCCTGGAAACACACACACACACACACACACACACACACACACACACACACACACACACACACACACACACACACACACACACACACACACACACACACACACACACACACACACACACACACACACACACACACACACACACACACACACACACACAAAAACATATACATATACATGTACATGATGCATGCATGGTGTTTTGCAGGGGTGTGTGTGTCACATTTCAAAGGGTCTATTACTGAACACTGGGTTTCCTGGCAGTGACTAGGGCCCCTTGGAAACAGCAGGCCCCTCGGCCCTATGTTACTGGTGTTGGGGATGGAGCAATTCTCTGTGCCGCTGTCTCAGGGGGGATTCGATTATGCTGAGCAGCGGGGCACGGGGCATTGACCCATCACGTCCTCGGGCAAAAGCGGGGAGGGAGGAGCTTCATTCTACCAACGAACAGTAATCTGCGCCTCTCTGTCATTTTTGTCAACAAGGCAGCATGGTGGATTGTCCAGAAACATGCAAAATCTCTTTTTCATAAAATAAATGATTTAATTTTCTAATTAGGTTTCATTGGGAAGGCAGATAAAGCATTTTTATCAAAAGCAATCCCTTTTGCATGGGAAAACAGAATCCTAGTAATTAATACATGTGCTTAATTACATCACTTTTGTTTTGAGCTGACTTCAGGCCTAAGATTATGGATTTACTGACAAGATGCATGTCTCTCCGCCCTAACAATTGGTGTTGTTGGATTGTTGGATACATCTCATTATTGTAATCCTGTTTTGAATGTTCGATGAGGGTTGTTGACGTCAACCGCCTGTATTTAATGGAGAGAGATGCTAAGCCTCATGTCATGAAAATTCAAATTGGTTCCAAGATGGCGTAGCAGTCAGACATCTTGTCGTGTCGTGTCCCTTGTATATATATATATATATCTATATTTTTTAAACATATTTTTCTTCGCATATCTTTTAAAACATTTTGCTAAACCTCAACTTCTAAATACTCTCCTGCAACCCGCTTCACCCAATGTAGCGCGGATCTGCTTTTTTTTCTAAAGTATTTATATTTACTTCGGATCCGGAACCCCTCAACTGAAGCTAGCCAGCTAACTACCAGCTATCAGTCTGCAAACCATTGCTAGCGGTCTTCAGCTAACCGGTCATCAGCTAACCTTTAGCGCGGAAAGCTCTCGCCAGTTCGAACAACGCGACTCTAACCAGAGCATAACGGACCTATTATTATTAATTTTTTTTATCCCCGGATTCCCACAGCAAACGGAACATTTTCAGCGGGATCTTCACAACTAGCTAACTGCAACCCCGGATGATTACTCCTGGCTAGCGTTTCCATCCATTTAGCTTGAAGCTAGCCCGGCCAGAGCTCCTGTGCTACCACCGAAGCATACTCCTGGGCTACAATATCCGGACCCACGACCGGTCTATCGACGTCACTACATGAAGAGGCATAAACAGACTCACCCCATCGCGATGTGCCCCAAATGCTAACTTTCTAGCCCTTGCTATCTCCTTGCTTGCTAATTCGGCCTGCTAACTGCTAGCTTGTTCAGCCCCGGTCCGCTAACTGCTACCTTGTTCAGCCCCGGCCTACCAACTGTTAGCTTGTTAGCACAGGCCTGCTAACCGTCTGAATCGCCGCGTCCCAACCACTCACCCGACCCATATTTACTTTCAATCACTTTTCGATTTTTAATTCAATTATACCTTCCGGTAACCTGCCTCACCCAATGTGATACGGAATCGCTATTATTTTTAATTTTTAGAACACATTCAAGAACCTCCAGAAGCTAACCAGCTAACTAGCTACAAGCTATTTAGTCATTGTTAGCCACTGCTAGCGACCTTTATCTTCTGCACAGCCAGCCAGTTTTTTAAAACCTGGATAATACTCGCCAGTCAAGCTCCCCTGCCCCATCCACTGTTGCCCCCTGGACACTGATCACTTGGCTACATAGCTGATGCATGCTGGACTGTCCATTAATCACGGTACTCCATTCTGCTTGTTTATGTTTTATCTGTCGGCCCCAGCCGCACTCAGGCTCTGTGTGTAGTTAATCCGACCCTCCCTGCCTAGTCAACGCCATTTTACCTGCTGTTGTTGTGCTAGCTGATTAGCTGTTGTTGTCTCACCTACTGTTTTAGCTACTGTTTTAGCTAGCTCTCCCAATTCAACACCTGTGATTACTGTATGCCTCGCTGTATGTCTCTCTCAAATGTCAATATGCCTTGTATACTGTTGTTCAGGTTAGTTATCATTATTTTAGTTTACAATGGAGCCCCTAGTTCCACTCTTCATACCCCTGATACCTCCTTTGTCCCACCTCCCACACATGCGGTGACCTCACCCATTACAACCAGCATGTCCAGAGAAACAACCTCTCTCATCATCACCCAGTGCCTGGGCTTATCTCCGCTGTACCCGCACCCCACCATACCCCTGTCTGCGCATTATGCCCTGAATATATTCTACCATGCCCAGAAATCTGCTCCTTTTATTCTCTGTCCCCAACGCTCTAGGCGACCAGTTTTGATAGCCTTTAGCCGCACCCTCATACTACTCCTCCTCTGTTCCGCAGGTGATGTGGAGGTAAACCCAGGCACTGCATGTCCCCAGGCACCCTCATTTGTTGACTTCTGTGATCGAAAAAGCCTTGGTTTCATGCATGTCAACATCAGAAGCCTCCTCCCTAAGTTTGTTTTACTCACTGATTTAGCACACTCTGCTAACCCTGATGTCCTTGCCGTGTCTGAATCCTGGCTCAGGAAAGCCACCAACAATTCTGAGATTTCCATACCCAACTATAACATTTTCCGTCAAGATATAACTGCCAAAGGGGGAGGAGTTACAGTCTACTGCAGAGATTAATGTCATACTTTCCAGGTCCATACCCAAACAGTTCGAACTACTAATTTTGAAAATTACTCTCTCCAGAAATAAGTCTCTCACTGTTGCCGCTTGCTACCGACCCCCCTCAGCTCCCAGCTGTGCCCTGGACACCATTTGTGAATTGATCGCCCCCATCTAGCTTCAGAGTTTGTTCTGTTAGGTGACCTAAACTGGAATATGCTTAACACCCCGGCAGTCCTACAATCTAAGCTAGATGCCCTCAATCTCACACAAATCATCAAGGAACCCACCAGGTACAACCCTAAATCTGTAAACAAGGGCACCCTCATAGACGTCATCCTGACCAACTGGCCCTCCAAATACACCTCCGCTGTCTTCAACCAGTATCTCAGCGATCACTGCCTCGTTGCCTGTATCCGCTACGGAGCCGCAGTCAAACGACCACCCCTCATCACTGTCAAACTCTCCCTAAAACACTTCTGTGAGCAGGCCTTTCTAATCGACCTGGCCCGGGTATCCTGGAAGGACATTGACCTCATCCCGTCAGTTGAGGATGCCTGGTCATTCTTTAAAAGTAACTTCCTCACCATTTTAGAAAAGCATGCTCCGTTCAAAAAATGCAGAACTAAGAACAGATATAGCCCTTGGTTCACTCCAGACCTGACTGCCCTCGACCAGCAAAAAAACATCCTGTGGCGGACTGCAATAGCATCGAATAGTCCCCGCGATATACAACTGTTCAGGGAAGTCAGGAACCAATACACGCAGTCAGTCAGGAAAGCTAAGGCCAGCTTCTTCAGGCAGAAATTTGCATCCTGTAGCTCCAACTCCAAAAAGTTCTGGGACACTGTGAAGTCCATGGAGAACAAGAGCACCTCCTCCCAGCTGCCCACTGCACTGAGGCTAGGTAACACGGTCACCACAGATGAATCCATGATTATCGAAAACTTCAACAAGCATTTCTCAACGGCTGGCCATGCCTTCCGCCTGGCTACTCCAACCTCGGCCAACAGCTCCACCCCCCCCCCCCGCAGCTCCCCGCCCAAGCCTCTCCAGGTTCTCCTTTACCCAAATCCAGATAGCAGATGTTCTGAAAGAGCTGCAAAACCTGGACCCGTACAAATCAGCTGGGCTTGACAATCTGGACCCTCTATTTCTGAAACTATCCGCCGCCATTGTCGCAACCCCTATTACCAGCCTGTTCAACCTCTCTTTCATATCGTCTGAGATCCCCAAGGATTGGAAAGCTGCCGCAGTCATCCCCCCTCTTCAAAGGGGGAGACACCCTGGACCCAAACTGTTACAGACCTATATCCATCCTGCCCTGTCTATCTAAGGTCTTCGAAAGCCAAGTCAACAAACAGGTCGCTGACCATCTCGAATCCCACCGTACCTTCTCCGCTGTGCAATCTGGTTTCCGAGCCGGTCACGGGTGCACCTCAGCCACGCTCAAGGTACTAAACGATATCATAACCACCATTGATAAAAGACAGTACTGTGCAGCCGCCTTCATCGACCTTGCCAAGGCTTTCGACTCTGTCAATCACCATATTCTTATCAGCAGACTCAGTAGCCTCGGTTTTTCTGATGACTGCCTTGCCTGGTTCACCAACTACTTTGCAGACAGATTTCAGTGTGTCAAATCGGAGGGCATGCTGTCCGGTCCTCTGGCAGTCTCTATGGGGGTGCCACAGGGTTCAATTCTTGGGCCGACTCTTTTCTCTGTATATATCAATGATGTTGATCTTGCTGCGGGCGATTCCCTGATCCACCTCTACACAGACGACACCATTCTATATATTCTATATACTTACTATATACGCCCGTCCTTGGACACTGTGCTATCTAACCTCCAAACGAGCTTCAATGCCATACAACACTCCTTCCGTGGCCTCCAACTGCTCTTAAACGCTAGTAAAACCAAATGCATGCTTTTCAACCGTTCGCTGCCTGCACCCGCATGCCCGACTAGCATCACCACCCTGGATGGTTCCGACCTTGAATATGTGGACATCTATAAGTACCTAGGTGTCTGGCTAGACTGTAAACTCTCCTTCCAGACTCATATCAAACATCTCCAATCTAAAATCAAATCTAGAGTCGGCTTTCCATTCCGCAACAAAGCCTCCTTCACTCACGTCGCCAAACTTACCCTAGTAAAACTGACTATCCTACCGATCCTCGACTTCGGCGATGTCATCTACAAAATTGCTTCAAACACTCTACTCAGCAAACTGGATGCAGTTTATCACAGTGCCATCCGTTTTGTCACTAAAACACCTTATACCACCCACCACTGCGACCTGTATGCTCTAGTCGGCTGGCCCTCGCTACATATTCGTCGCCAGACCCACTCGCTCCAGGTCATCTACAAGTCCATGCTAGGTAAAGCTCTGCCTTATCTCAGTTCACTGGTCACGATGGCAACACCCACCCGTAGCATGCGCTCCAGCAGGTGTATCTCACTGATCATCCCTAAAGCCAACACCTCATTTGGCCGCCGTTCATTCCAGTTCTCTGCTGCCTGTGACTGGAACAAATTGCAAAAATCGCTGAAGTTGGAGACTTTTATCTCCCTCACCAACTTCAAACATCTGCTATCTGAGCAGCTAACCGATCGCTGCAGCTGTACATAGTCTATCGGTAAACATCATCCCCATTTTTCCCTACCTCATCCCCATACTGTTTTTATTTATTTACTTTTCTGCTCTTTTGCACACCAATATCTCTACCTGTACATGACCATCTGATCATCCAGTGTTAATCTGCAAAATTTTAATTATTCGCCTACCTCCTCATGCCTTTTGCACACAATGTATATAGACTCCCTTTTTTTCTACTGTGTTATTGACTTGTTAATTGTTTACTCCATGTGTAACTCTGTGTTGTCTGTTCACACTGCTATGCTTTATCTTGGCGAAAGGGGGAAAAAAAATAGCCACAGTGGTGAAGTGGTGGGTATACCCAGGTCGGTGGGAATTGCGTATACTCACTTCTTAAAGGTGCTGAATGGTCAATCCAACGTCTGCATGGCCGTACAACATTTACGGTAATACGGCCTCTGCAGAGGTCCGGGCATTCATATTCTTGCGCTTCGTAGAATAGTGCAGAGCAGTGCAGAACAGTGCAGAGCAGTGCAGAACGGAGCAGTGCAGGGCAGTGAAGAGCAGTGCAGAACAGTGCAGAGCAGTGCAGAACAGAGCAGTGCAGAGCAGTGCAGAGCAGTGCAGAACAGTACAGAGCAGTGCAGAACAGTGCAGAGCAGTGCAGAACAGTGCAGAACAGTGCAGAGCAGTGCAGAACAGTGCAGAGCAGTGCAGAACAGTGCAGAACAGTACAGAGCAGTGCAGAGCAGTGCAGAACAGTGCAGAACAGTGCAGAACAGTGCAGAACAGTGCAGAGCAGTGCAGAACTGTTGTGAAGGAAGTTGTCAAGGAAGTGAGTTTGTGTTGATACAGGACCTCCCGCCCTCACCTACCATCAACCAATCATGTCAATGCGGAGCTCTTTGGAGTCATCCGCATTGTTACACAATTTGAGAGGTGCACAGCAATGCGGTATAGAGCACCTTCCCCACCCATCCACCTTCCCGCACCCGTCCCTCCCCTATACAGCCATCCCTGCCACCCCTACTTTTCCCACCTCTCCACTTTCCCCAACCCGTCCCTTCCCTATACACCCGTCCCTCCTACCTGTGGTGAACAGGTGTGGTGTGGTGAACAACAGCCTGCAAAACATTCTACTTTTAAACTTGGACAAAACAGAGATGCTTGTTCTAGGTCCCAAGAACAAAGAGACCTTCTGTTGAATCTGACAATTAATCTTGATGGTTGTACAGTTGTCTCAAATAAAACTGTGAAGGACCTTGGCATGACTCTGGACCCTGATCTCTGTTTTGACGAACATATCAAGACTGTTTCAAGGACAGCTTTTTTCCATCTACGTAACATTGCAAAAATCAGAAACTTTCTGTCCAAAAATTATGCAGAAAAATTAATCCATGTTTTTGTTACTTCTAGGTTAGACTACTGCAATGCTCTACTTTCCGGCTACCCGGATAAAGCACTAAATAAACTGCTGGTCATTTATGAACATTTGAACATCTTGGCCATGTTCTGTTATAATCTCCACCCAGCACAGCCAGAAGAGGACTGGCAACCCCTCATAGCCTGGTTCCTCTCTAGGTTTCTTCCTAGGTTTTGGCCTAGGTTTTGGCCTTTCTTCCTAGGTTTTGGCCTTTCTAGTTTTTCCTAGCCACTGTGCTTTAACAGCTGCATTGCTTGCTGTTTGGGGTTTTAGGCTGTGTTTCTGTACAGCACTTTAAGATATCAGCTGATGTAAGAAGGGCTATATAAATACATTTGATTTGATTTTGATTGGATGATTTATTAGATGATCTTGCTTGGTAGTATCATTATTCCCATCCTTTCAGTCTGTGTTGTTTATCAGTGCAGAGCAGGTCTGTGATAAACTACCTCCACTGTGTTGTTTATCAGTGCAGAGCAGGTCTGTGATAAACTACCTCCACTGTGTTGTTTATCAGTGCAGAGCAGGTCTGTGATAAACTGCCTCCACTGTGTTGTTTATCAGTGCAGAGCAGGTCTGTGATAAACTACCTCCACTGTGTTGTTTATCAGTGCAGAGCCGGTCTGTGATAAACTACCTCCACTGTGTTGTTTATCAGTGCAGAGCAGGTCTGTGATAAACTACCTCCACTGTGTTGTTTATCAGTGCAGAGCCGGTCTGTGATAAACTACCTCCACTGTGTTGTTTATCAGTGCAGAGCAGGTCTGTGATAAACTACCTCCACTGTGTTGTTTATCAGTGCAGAGCAGGTCTGTGATAAACTACCTCCACTGTGCCTCAATGTGGAGCATCTGTTTATAGTGTGTATGGTTTGTTTTATTGTATGTGTGTGTGTGTGTGTGTGCATACGTGTGCATGTGTGTGGGTGTGTGCGTGTGTGTGTGTGAGGGAGAGAGAGGGGCTGAGAGAGCGTGTGTTTGCATAGTGTTGTGAATAAGCCTCACAACTCTAATTGTGCACTGTGCCAGTCACACAGTTCTTGATAAACAGTTAGTAAGTGTAACCGATGTGAAATGGCTAGCTAGTTAGCGGGGTGCGCACTAATAGCATTTCAATCGTTGTCGATGTGTGCAGAGGGTCCCTGGTTTGAGCCCAGGTAGGGGTGAGGAGAGGGACGGAAGCTATACTGTTACATAAGCATGCTAGCGAGCAGTGTATTCTCTTTCCCCCTGAGTGTTTTGAGCCCCCATGATGTAAATGTCATTGTGAAGGGATGCCCTTTTAAAATGTTTACGTTCTACCCCTCATCCCCCCCCCCTTCTCTGCAATTTTCCTCTTTCCCTGTTAAATGTTGACCCTTCACAGAACTCTCATACAGTACTTCTCTCCTTTTAGGAAAGTGTTTCATATACACAAACAAAGCATTAACCAGTAACCCTGAACCCTGTCTGGATTTTTTGTTGTTGTTTGGATGTTTCTATGTGTGTATTTATTTAGGCTGCAGTTTTCTCTCAATAAGTGTCTCTCTCTTTCCTCTCTTTTCAATATTTGTCAGCTCCCAAACATGGAGAAGAACTTACCGGTGAAGAGTTCTTTGAGAGAGTAAGTATACGGAGAGAGAAGATCACAATGACACTGAGACAGATATAATGGACGGTTGAAATCAAAATATAAAGGCTGATATTCATACAATGCAGAAATAATGAACATCCATCTCATCTTCCCATTCAAATATGACTCACTGACGTGAAAATACCTGCATTTAAAAGTCTACATATTTCCCAGAGGACCTCTGTATAGAAAACATGAAAGGTCACAGGCTGATTGTTGACATTGCTACTCAGAGATTTGTTGTTGCTATGGTTGTGAGGGTGAACGTCTTTGAGATGGAAATGAACTATTGTCTTCTCTGAATAGGACAATGTGTTTTGGTGTGTGTTGTGTCGGTGTGTCTGGGATGTATACATTTACATTTACATTTAAGTCATTTAGCAGACGCTCTTATCCAGAGCGACTTACAAATAAACTGGTGTTATTCTCGTGGTAAAAGACATGTCGTTCACACTCCATTAGTTTCTCTGTCACACACACACACACACACACACACACACACACACACACACACACACACACACACACACACACACACACACACACACACACACACACACACACACACACACACACACACACACACACACACACACACACACACACACACACACACACACACACGCTCCCACACACACACACACACACACACACACACACACACACACACACACACACACACACACACACACACACACACACACACACACACACACACACACACACACACACACACACACACACACACACACACACACACACACGCTCCCTTTACACACACACACACACACACACACACACACACACACACACACACACACACACACACACACACACACACACACACACACACACACACACACACACACACACACACACACACACACACACACACACACACACACACACACACATTGACAGGTGTTCCTCTCATGTTTTGTCTCGCAAGTGATGAGGGAAACTAACAGACAAGTGAAATGACCATCCAAGCTGAAAATAGCCCCCAAGTCAAAGAACGGTGATTTCAGACCAACTGACACCTCCATACTCCGACACCCTGTCTCAACCTGTCTCAGTCTGTCTCAGTCTGTCTCAACCTGTCTCAGTCTGTCTCAGTCTGTCTCAACCTGTCTCAGACTGTCTCAACCTGTCTCAGTCTGTCTCAGTCTGTCTCAACCTGTCTCAGTCTGTCTCAACCTGTCTCAGTCTGTCTCAGTCTGTCTCAGACTGTCTCAACCTGTCTCAACCTGTCTCAACTTGTCTCAGTCTGTCTCAGTCTGTCTCAACCTGTCTCAGTCTCTCTCAGTCTGTCTCAGTCTGTCTCAGTCTGTCTCAAACTGTCTCAATCTTCTCAATCTCCTGTACAACCTGATATTTTATACACTAAAGATTTACCAGAGTCTGCCAGCTGCTACATATATTTTAGATTAATTTCTGTCTTGTACTGTATATGAAAGACCCCCATGTGAAAGTGGAAGGCAAGCGTGGCAATGTTCTAGTGGCCAAACATAAGATTCTAGAACTACTGGAGACAAAGTAAATGTCCTAAACTGAGATATAATCCTATACCTAACATGTAATGTAGCCAAATAAACTAACTATATACAGTTAGTAAAACCCACATCTTCTCCTGAGTCGGGTCAACAAGGTGACCCTGAAGATGGATGTGGCCCACACAGAGAGAACTCCCATATGATCAGGAAAGGGGGCAGGAACATCATGCCACATCCACTTCCCTGACAGACACAATGCTACCGGAGAGAAGAGCAACCTGCAACTGTTCCTTAGCAACTGTCTCTCAGCAACTAGGTACAGCCTGTTAGTAGTTGTGTATTGTCCCTTAGCACCAGAGGGTGATACTACAAAGCAGGATCAATGAGTTAACCAGCTAATTTGCGTAAATATTCTGAAATAGCTTTTAATTTTTTTGAAAGATAACCTTGGACTAATTGTCTCAACAACCAAAAGCACATATCTAAATTTAGCTTTCATAATAAACCAGAAAATCAGTAGTTATTCATGGTTGTTTATCAAAGTTAGCTGGCTAACTCATTGATCCTGCTTTGTAGAACACCCTTCAGGTAGACTCCATTAGTTATTGTCCTTCAGCAACTTTATTTTATTTCTCCCTCATCTCTCTCTACCTCCCCTGTCCAGGTGTCCATCACTGGGCCTGTCCAAGGGATGGAGGCAACCAGGAAGAGGATATGAGTGAGAGTTTCTAATGTAACATCTTAATGCATGGATGGCCTTTATTTCACATTATGTATGTGATCTATACATCATCATGACCTCTCACCCCACTCTCTTCTCTACCCCTCAGGATCCCCGGCCTCTGGTGTAAACCTTTGACCTCCTGGTGACATTGGTACCCCAGGCACTGCTGAACGCAGTGTCACCGGTCATCCAGCAGGTGAAGCAGGTTCTGGGGATCAGCGTGAGCTTCAGGGCTCAGTCCAGACAGCAGCTGTGGTCAGAGGACTGCAGGGCAGCACTCACAGATACAGCATTCAGTAAGTATTCAGACCCCTTGACTTTTCCACACTTTGTTACGTTACAGCCTCATTCTAAAATGTTAAAAATAATATTTATCCCTCATCAATCTACACACAATATCCCATAATGACAAAGCGAAAATAGTTAAATAAAGAAAACCGAAATACCTTATTTTCATAAGTATTCAGACCCTTTGCTATGAGACTCGAAATTGAGCTAAGGTGCATCCCGTTTCCATTGATCATCCTTGAGATGTTTCTTCAACTTTATTGGAGTCCACCTGTGGTCAATTCAATTGTTTGGACATGATTTAGAAAAGCACACACCTGTCTATATAAGGTCCCACAGTTGACAGTGCATGTCAGAGTAAAAACCAAGCCATGAGCTCAAAGGAAATGTCCGTAGAACTCTGAGACAGGATTGTGTCGAGGCACAGATCTAGGGAAGGGTACCAAAAAATGTCTGCAACATTGAAGGTCCCCAAGAACACAGTGGCCTCCATCTTTCTTATGTGGAAGAAGTGTGGAACCACCAAGAGTCTTCCTAGAGCAGGCCACCAGGCCAAACTGAGCAATCGGGGGAGAAGGTCCCTTGGTCAAGGAAATGACCGAGTACACGATGGTCACTCTGACAGAGCTCCAGAGTTCCTCTGTGGAGATGGGAGAAACTTCCATAAGGACAACCATCTCTGCAGCACTCCACCAATAAGCCCTTTATGGTAGAGTGGCCAGACGGAAGCCACTCCTCAGGAAAAGGCACACGTCAGTCCGCTTGGAGTTTTCTAAAAGACACCTAAAGGACTCTCAGACCATGAGAAACAAGATTCTTTGGTCTGATGAAACCAAGATTGAACTCTTTGGCCTGAATGCCAACCATCACGTCTGGAGGAAACCTGGCACCATACTGTGGGGATGTTTTTCAGCAGCAGGGACTGGGAGACTAGACAGGATCGAAGGAATAGATGAATGGAGCAAAGTAGAGCGAGATCATTGATGAAAACCTGTTCCAGAGCACTCAGTACCTCAGACTGGGGTGAAGGTTCACCTTCAAACAGGACAACTGTCTGAGTCCGTACAGCCATTTGGGTTCTCAGTTCATCGCTCGGGAATAAAAATCTCCTGGAAGAAGCGGGAGTGTATGTTTCATTAACTGCTCATGGTGTGATTGGAACTCAAGTCCTTTTGTTCACACAAACTAGAATACCCCACAATCAAATGCGGACTGTATTACCTCCTAAATAATTATCTTTAAAAAAATATTTATGCAATCATTTTGCTGCACCCGCAATAACATCTGCTCAACAGGTGTATAGGATGAATAAAATGTAATTTGATTTTAATCACACAGCCAAGACAATGCAGGATTGGCTTCGGGACAAGTCTCTGAATTTCCTTGAGTGGCCCAGCCAGAACTTGGACTTGAACCTGATCGAACATCTATGGAGAAACCTGAAAATAGCTGTGCAGCAACGCTCCCCCACCCAACCTGACAGAGGTTGAGAGGATCTGCAGAGAATAATGTGAGAAACTCCCCAAATACAGGGGTGCCAAGCTTGTAGCTTCGTACCTAAAATACTTGAGGCTGTAATCTCTGCCAAAGAGACACACACACACACACACACACACACACACGCACACGCACACGCACACGCACACGCACACGCACACACACACACACACACACACACACACACACACACACACACACACACACACACACACACACACACACACACACACACACACACACACACACACACACACACACACACGCACACACGCACACACGCACGCACGCACACACGCACGCACACACCACACTTTCCCCTTTCTCTGTCTCACTGTTTTCTCTGTGACTTTTAGATGCACTTCTTTACATTAATAAAGAGAAACCTTGACTAAAAAAGGGAATAATAATTTAATATTATTAATTATTAACTCCACACACATCTACTTCTAACTCTGCCCTTTCTCTCCCTGACAGAAGGTGGTGTGTGTTCTGATGGAGCTGATTCTCGGGTCAGAGATCGGGGCTGGGGTTATGGCGGAGTCATGAGGGGGGTCACCACCCAGCAGGACGTGACCCCCCTTCATCATCTCTTTCTGCTGGGACAACTTCCTGGGGTTAATTTATTTACTTTATTTAACTAGGGAAGTCAGTTAAGAACAAATTCTTATTTATAATGAAAGCCTACTAAAAGGCAAAAGGCCTCCTGCAGGGACGGGGGCTGGGATTAAAAAATAATTACAAAATATAGGACAAAACACACATCACGACAAGAGAGACAACACAACACTACATAAAGAGAGACCGAAGACAACAACATAGCATGGCAGCAACACATTGCAGCAGAGCATGGTAGCAACACAACATGACAACAACATGGTTGCAACACAACATGGCAGCAGCACAACATGGTAGCAGAACAAAACATGGTACAAACATTATTGGGCACAGACAGCAGCACAAAGGGCAAGAAGGTAGAGACAACAATACATTACGTGAAGCAGTCACAACTGTCAGTAAGAGTGTCCATGATTGAGTCTTTGAATGAACCTCGTTCCAGTCGCTAGCCGCAGCGAACTAAAAAGACGAGCGACCCAGGGATGTGTGTGCTCTGGGGACCTTTAACAGATTGTGACTGGCAGAACGGGTGTTGTATGTGCAGGATGAGGGCCGCAGTAGATATCTCAGATAGAGGGTTTTATAAATAAGCATCAAACAATAGGTATTGCGACGGGTATACAGAGATGACCAGTTTACAGAGGAGTATAGAGTGCAGACAGAGGAGTATAGAGTGCAGACAGAGGAGTATAGAGTGCAGACAGAGGAGTATAGAGTGCAGACATTTATTTATTTATTTATTTCACATTTATTTAACCAGGTAGGCAAGTTGAGAACAAGTTCTCATTTACAATTGCGACCTGGCCAAGATAAAGCAAAGCAGTTCGACACATACAACGACACAGAGCTACACATGGAGTAAAACAAACATACAGTCAATAATACAGTATAAACAAGTCTATATACGATGTGAGCAAATGAGGTGAGATAAGGGAGGTAAAGGCAAAAAAGGCCATGGTGGCAAAGTAAATACAATATAGCAAGTAAAACACTGGAATGGTAGATTTGCAGTGGAAGAATGTGCAAAGTAGAAAACAAAAATAATGGGGTGCAAAGGAGCAAAATAAATAAATACATTAAATACAGTAGGGAAAGAGGTAGTTGTTTGGGCTAAATTATAGATGGGCTATGTACAGGTGCAGTAATCTGTGAGCTGCTCTGACAGTTGGTGCTTAAAGCTAGTGAGGGAGATAAGTGTTTCTAGTTTCAGAGATTTTGGTTGTTCGTTCCAGTCATTGGCAGCAGAGAACTGGAAGGAGAGGCGGCCAAAGAAATAATTGGTTTTGGGGGTGACTAGAGAGATATACCTGCTGGAGTGTGTGCTACAGGTGGGAGATGCTATGGTGACCAGCGAGCTGAGATAAGGGGGGACTTTACCTAGCAGGGTCTTGTAGATGACATGGAGCCAGTTGGTTTGGCGACGAGTATGAAGCGAGGGCCAGCCAACGAGAGCATACAGGTCGCAATGGTGGGTAGTATATGGGGCTTTGGTGACAAAACGGATTGCACTGTGATAGATGTTAAGGGAATTTTTATCAATGATGACTAATTATGTATACATTTCAATCAGGACTGACTAGTCCACATGCTATTATGTTACTGTACATGTATGAATTTTCTCTCTTGCTCTCAGTATTGAATATAATGTAGTCAAGAGTTTAGAACAATGAAGGTCTGTTCCTTGGTACAAATGAATAAACTATCTCCAGCCTGGCTAGAATGCTTATGTAACGGCGTTCGTCTGTTGAAAGAAGAGAGTCGGACCAAAATGCAGCATGTTGGTTACTCATGACTTTAATGAATGAAAAACGCGGTACATGAAATAACTGAAACTAAATACAAAAACAACAGAACGGAACGTGAAACTAATTACAGCCTATCTGGTGACTACAACACAGAGACAGGTACAATCACCCACGAAATACAAAGCGAAACTCAGGCTGCCTAAATACGGTTCCCAATCAGAGACAACGATAAGCACCTGACTCTAATTGAGAATCGCTTCAGGCAGCCAAGCCTAACAACACCCCTAATCAGCCGCGATCCCAAATAATACAAACCCCAATATGAAACACCACATATAAACCCATGTCACACCCTGGCCTACCCAAACATATAACAAAAACACAAAATACAATGACCAAGGCGTGACAGAACCCCACCCCCTATGGTGCGGACTCCCGGACGCACCTCAAAAGCATAGGGAGGGTCCGGGTGGGCGTCTGTCCATGGTGGCGGTTCCGGCTCGGGACGTGGACCCCACTCCATTAATGTCCTTGTTCCTCCCCTTCGCGTCCTGGGATAATCCACCCTCTCCGCCGACCATGGCCTAATAATCCTCACCCAGATCCCCACATAACTGAGGAGCAGCTCGTGACTGAGGGGCATCTCGGGACTGAGGGGCAGCTCGGGACAGAGGGGCTGCTCGGGACAGAGGGGCAGCTCGGGACAGAGGGGTCCTCGGGACAGAAGCAGCCCGGAACATAGGAGAAGCCCAGTACTGAGAGGAAGCCCAGTATTGAGAGGAAGCTCAGGCAGGTAGTAGGCTCCGGTAAATCCTGGCTGGCTGGCGGAACTGGAAGATTCAGGTTGACAAGCAGATCTGGAAGAGACTGGTTGTCTGGCAGATCTGGAAGAGACTGGTTGTCGGGCAGATCTGGAAGAGACTGGTTGTCGGGCAGATCTGGAAGAGACTGGTTGTCGGGCAGATCTGGAAGAGACTGGTTGTCTGGCAGATCTGGAAGAGACTGGTTGTCGGGCAGATCTGGAAGAGACTGGTTGTCTGGCAGATCTGGAAGACACTGGTTGTCTGGCAGATCTGGAAGAGACTGGTTGTCTGGCAGATCTGGAAGAGACTGGTTGTCTGGCGGCGCTGGGCTGACTGGCGGCACTGGCGGCGCTGGGCAGACTGGGAGCACTAGCGGCGCTGGGCAGACTGGCGGCGCTGGGCAGACTGGGAGCACTGGCGGCGCTGGGCAGACTGGGAGCACTGGCGGCGCTGGGCAGACTGGGAGCACTGGCGGCGCTGGGCAGACTGGGAGCACTGGCGGAGCTGGGCAGACTGGGAGCACTGGCGGCGATGGGCAGACTGGGAGCACTGGCGGCGCTGGGCAGACTGGGAGCACTGGTGGCGCTGGGCAGACTGGGAGCACTGGCGGAGCTGGGCAGACTGGGAGCACTGGCGGCGCTGGGCAGACTGGGAGCACTGGCGGCGCTGGGCAGACTGGCGGCGCTGGGCAGACTGGAGACTCCGGCAGCGCAGGGGAGGAGACAGGCTCTGGCTGCGCTAAACAGGCAGGAGACTCCGACAGCGCAGGAGAGGAGAAAAGCGCTGGCTGCGCTGAACAGGCGAGGCGCACTGGGGGCCTGGTGCGTGGTGCTGGAACTGGTGGTACTGGATCGAGGACACGCACAGGAAGCCTGGTGCGGGGAGCTGCTACCGGAGGACTGGAGTGTGGAGGTGGCACAGGATGGGCTAGACCGTGAAGGCGTACAGGAGATCTTGAGAGCAGTGTGGGCACAGGACGTGCAAGGCTCGGGATGTGCACAGGAGGCCTGGTGCGTGAGGCTGGCACCAACTTCACCAGCCGACTAACACGCACCTCAGGTTGAGTATAGAGCGCTAACTCAGGTGCTATCAAATCCCCGACACGATCCGTCAGACGAATATTGTATCTATAGCACCAAGCTAGCAACTCCCTCATTACTCTCCACTCCACTTTCCCCATTAACTCCTTCACAGTCTCTGCTTCGCTCACCTCTAACACTGGCTCTGGTTCTGGTCTCCTCCTTGGCTCCTCACGATAAACAAGGAGAGTTGGCTCAGGTCTATCTCCTGACTCAGCCATACTCTCCCTGAGCCCCACCCCAATACATTTTTTTGGGGTGACTTTCGGTTTTCGCTCTGCGCCGCCGTGTTTTCCTTTTCAACTCCATTTGCCTATAGCCATCTTCGCATTGCTGCAGTGAATCCCAGGCAGGCTCCTGCACTCTCTCTGGGTCGGCCGCCCACCTGTCGATTTCTTCCCACGTCGTATACTCCATGCCTCTGCTGTCCATAACGTCCTCCTTTCGCTCCTGAAACTGTCGCTGTTGTAGCCAGTTTACACACTGCTCGGTCCGTGAGTGGTGGGTGATTCTGTAACGGCGTTCGTCTGTTGAAAGAAGAGAGTCGGACCGAAATGCAGCGTGTTGGTTACTCATGACTTTAATGAATGAAAAACGCGGTACATGAAATAACTGAAACTAAATACAAAAACAACAGAACGGAACGTGAAACTAATTACAGCCTATCTGGTGACTATAACACAGAGACAGGTACAATCACCCACGAAATACAAAGCGAAACTCAGGCTGCCTAAATACGGTTCCCAATCAGAGACAACGATAAGCACCTGACTCTAATTGAGAATCGCCTCAGGCAGCCAAGCCTAACAACACCCCTAATCAGCCGCAATCCCAAATACAATAATACAAACCCCAATACGAAACACAACATATAAACCCATGTCACACCCTGGCCTACCCAAACATATAACAAAAACACAAAATACAATGACCAAGGCATGACAGCTTATCTAAACCGACTGACCTTGGCTCTAGGTGAGGAGGGAAGGCATGAGATCTATAGAGCCTTTCTACCAGTGTCAAGAAGAGACGGAACATTTAGAAAACGCTGACGTCATTTTCAGGTTATAACCTGTGGTAAAATGTGTATGAACTCAGTACTCTCTTGATTAAAGGCTTTTACTTGACTTTAAGACCGGGACTCTGTCCATTCCTATAAAATAAGGGTCTTACAAATCCTTATGAATTGACAGAGTGTTTCATTTTAATTGGGAATTAAAACAGAGGAATTAAATTCCTTCAACAATAGACTGCATCCAATTTATTGAGTAGGGTATTGGAGGCTATTTTGTAAATGACATCGCCAAAGTCGAGGATTGGTAGGATGGTCAATTTTACAAGGGTATGTTTGGCAGCATGAGTGAAGGATGCTTTGTTGCGAAATAGGAACCAATTCTAGATTTAACTTTGGATTGGAGATGTTTGATATGGGTCTGGAAGGAGAATTTACAGTCTAACCATACCTAAGTATTTGTAGTTGTCCACGTATTCTAAGTCAGAGCCGTCCAGAGTAGTGATGTTGGACAGGCGGGTAGGTGCAGGTAGCGATCGGTTGAAGAGCATGCTTTTATTTTTACTTGCATTTAAGAGCAATTGGAGGCCACAGAAGGAGAGTTGTATGGCATTGAAGCTTGCCTGGAGGGTTGTTAACACAGTGTCCAAAGAAGGGCCAGAAGTATACAGAATGGTGTCGTCTGCGTAGAGGTGGATCAGAGACTCACCAGCAGCAAGAGCGACCTCATTGATGTATACAGAGAAGGGAGTCGGTCCAAGAATTGAACCCTGTGGCACCCCCATAGAGACTGCCAGAGGTCCGGACAGCAGACACTCCGATTTGACACACTGAACTCCATCAGAGAAGTAGTTGGTGAACCAGGCGAGGCAATCATTTGAGAAACCAAGGCTGTCGAGTCTGCCGATGAGGATGTGGTGATTGACAGAGTCGAAAGCCTTGGCCAGATCAATGAATACGGCTGCACAGTAATGTTTCTTATCGATGGCGGTTAAGATATTGTTTAGGACCTTGAGCGTGGCTGAGGTGCACCCATGACCAGCTCTGAAACCAGATTGCATAGCAGAGAAGGTGTGGTGAGATTCAAAATGGTCGGTAATCTGTTTGTTGACTTGGCTTTCGAAGACCTTAGAAAGGCATGGTGGGATAGATATAGGTCTGAAAGCAGTTTGGGTCAAGAGTTTCCCCCCCTTTGAAGAGGGGGATGACCGCAGCTGCTTTCCAATCTTTGGGAATCTCAGACGACACGAAAGAGAGGTTGAGCAGGCTAATAATAGTGGTGGCAACAATTTCGGCAGATAATTTTAGAAAGAAAGGGTCCAGATTGTCTAGCCCGGCTGATTTGTAGGGGTCCAGATTTTGCAGCTCTTTCAGAACATCAGCTGAACGGATTTGGGAGAAGGAGAAATGGGGAAGGCTTTGGCAAGTTGCTGTGGGGGGTGCAGTGCTGTTGACCGGGGTAGGAGTAGCCAGGTGGAAAGCATGGCCAGCCGTAGAAAAATGCTTATTGAAATTCTCACATGCATCCGACCCAGACCCAGTTAGTCCTGCCAGAGGTCAGCGCCCCTCAGAACCCCCCCTCACTGCTCATCCAGGGCATCCCAGAGAGAGTATGTCTGTCCAGGCAGCAACACAGGGTGAGGAGGGTCACAGTTCACTTTGCTCTTTGTAATGATTCATTGATAGATTAGATTAATTGGATGATTCTTTGATTGATTCAGATGAATTGGTTGATTCTTTGATTTATTCAGATGAATTGGTTGATTCTTTGATTGATTCAGATGAATTGGTTGATTATTTTATTGATTCAGATTTGAGGTTAAAAGGCAAGCCTGTTTATTGTGGAGAGCTTGCTAAGAGAGGAGTAAGAGTGACCTGTTTTGTTTTGTCATTACACAGTACTGTCTGCCTGTGTGTCTGATGTTTGACATGCATGAGGACGGGGAGGCGGTCCCACGTAAACTGGCTCAGACAATACAGAGTCTGGGGGTCTTTGTCAGCGTCAAAACCAAAGTCAAGAGGAACATCTTCAAACTGTACAAGGCGTACGCCCACTTTCCTCTGTCTTCTTTCCTCCGCCTTCTCTCCTCCATCCTCTCTCCTCTGTCCTCTCTCCTCTGTCCTCGTGCCTCTGTCCTCTCTCCTCCATCCTCTCTCCTCTGTCCTCTCTCCTCCATCCTCTGTCCTCTCTCCTCTGTCCTCTCTCCTCCATCCTCTCTCCTCTGTCCTCTCTCCTCCATCCTCTCTCCTCTGTCCTCTCTCCTCTGTCCTCTCTCCACCATCCTCTCTCCTCTGTCCTCTCTCCTCTGTCCTCTCTCCACCGTCTTCTCTCCTCCATCCTCTCTCATCTGTCCTCTCTCCACCGTCCTCTCTCCTCCATCCTCTCTCCTCTGTCGTCTCTCCTCCATCCTCTCTCCACCATCTTCGCTCCTCCATCCTCTCTCCTCTGTTCTCTCTCCACCGTCCTCTCTCTTCCATCCTCTCTCCTCTGTCCTCTCTCCACCGTCCTCTCTCTTCCATCCTCTCTCCTCTGTCCTCTCTCCTCCATCCTCTGTCCTCTCTCCCTCATCCTCTCTCCACCATCCTCTCTCTTCCATCCTCTCTCCTCTGTCCTCTCTCCACCGTCCTCTCTCTTCCATCCTCTCTCCTCTGTCCCCTCTCCTCCATCCTCTGTCCTCTTTCCCTCATCCTCTCTCCACCATCCTCTCTCTTCCATCCTCTCTCCTCTGTCCTCTCTCCACTGCCTTCTCTCCACCATCCTCTCTCCTCCATCCTCTCTCCTCCATCCTCTCTCCTCCATCCTCTCTCCTCTGTCCTCTCTCCACCGTCCTCTCTCCTCCATCCTCTCTCCTCCGTCCTCTCTCCTCCATCCTCTCTCCTCTGTCCTCTCTCCACCGTCCTCTCTCCTCCATCCTCTCTCCTCTGTCCTCTCTCCTCCATCCTCTCTCCTCTGTCCTCTCTCCACCGTCCTCTCTCCTCTGTCCTCTCTCCTCCATCCTCTCTTCTCTGTGACCCGGAAACCAATGAGGTCGAGTAGTCGAGGAGTGTGTCAATTCATTAGTAGGCAAACAGAAGACTGTCATCGCCCCCTCATTAGCCTCTTTTTGGCGAGAAAGCACAAGTGTGTCCTACCGCGGAAGAGTTTTGAGATTTGCCACACCCCCCTTTGAATCAACTGTTGTACTGTCGGAGGAGAAAAACATTTTAAAACGATATGCTACTTATCCTGGCACAATTAACTACATTTGTTTTTATCCCTTTACACATTTATTTTGGGATCCACCTCTGTAAACGCAATATGCCTGACGACAGACGAGTGGAGAAGGAGCTTCTTATTTCATACAAGCACATTTTTGTCCACGTTCACTCACATCGCCACCTCTCCTTGATTACTTTTGTCCTTTTTCAAAAGGAGGCGAGAGAGGATGGAGGAGAAAGGACAGAGTTGAGCAAATCTGATTGAGAAAAGGCCACTGTCCTATCCTGTCCTATCCTGTCCTATCCTAATCTGGTTTTCCTTTCCTCAGGCTCAGTGCCCGCCCCTGATTCTTTGATTGGCACTCTTTCCCAAACTAAGCCCCGCCCGTCACCCCCACTAGGCCTGTTTCTGCCCTCTGAGGGAATGAGGATGGGACTGAAGGCAGCTGGAGAAGGTGTGGAGAGATCACCATCAGATAACAGAATCAATATCTGTAGGCCTTTTGACTACCAAGATAAGTGCAGTACTGTGAGAGTTTGACAGTGGGAGATATGATGGATTGCACAGGAGGTTGGTGGCACCTTAATTGGAGAGGATGGGTTTGTGGTGATGGCTGGAGCGGAATAGGGGGAATGGTATCAAATACATCAAACATGTTGTCCATGTGTTTGATGCCATTCCGTTCGCTCTGTTCCAACCATTATTATGAGCCATCCTCCCCTCAGCAGCCTCTATTGATGGATTGATACAGCTGTAAGGTGTTTCATTGCAGGGGATTTGATTCTGCAGTTGTCCTGATGGTGGTGCTATTGGATCAGTGCAGTATCAAGATTGATCAATGAGATCACCTCGGTTTACCCAGATCCCAGAGAACGAGGATCTGTCCGGCCTGTCAGGCGAGAGCCCTGGTCCGATGACAGAGCTGAGTGATGTCACTGAGCCAGGTCAGGATGATGAGTCAGAGGAGCAGCCTCCAGGGTCCTGAAGGGGAGACGCCACTCAACTGGCCAGGTCATGAGGTAATCACATTCACACTAGGGAGGGTAAGAGGAAGTTGACCTTAGGCACACTGGTTGAGGTTGTGATTTTGGTTGGATAGCCCCAAAGATTCTATATGGATTTTTATTTTTTGTAATATTGATTGAACTTTTATTTAACGAGGCAAGTCAGTTTGGAACAAATTATTGTTTACAATGATGGACTACACCAGCCGAACCTGAACCTGTGCGCATCGCCCAATGGGACTCCCAATCATGGCCAGTTCTGATAGAGTCTGGATTTGATCTTAGATAAGGGCAAACCTATCAACCCTTGAGCAAAGTTAGCCCCTGCTCTTTCAGAGGGGGAAACATGTTAAAATAAATGTGCACTGTATCTTCATTGAATGTGCCTTTAGCCTTTTGTCCCGCTTGTACGTTCCGGTGCCTCTGGAAAATAACAGGAGCATTTGGAGATGCAGTGTTGTTTGCTGCTGTTTAATACTCTCATGATAAATAGTAATGTCAGAAAGGGATTGCATTTATTCATTCCCTCCAGTATCAGGTCTCCACAGCCCTTGGATTATTTGGGTGAGCTACTTAGCTAAGTGAGTCCTACAAACAACCTTCACGCTATGTGGCTCAGACCTGACCTTAGTTTCACTTCTGCTGTACTGTTGCAGACTTCTGGATGGAAAGATGGAGGGAGGAAGGAGTGAGAAACGGAACAGCCTGAGAGAGATGGAGGGAGGGAAGAGTGATACTAGATGGAACAGCCTGAGAATGATGGAAGGAGGGAGGAGTGAAAGACGGAAGAGCCTGAGACAGATGGAGGGAGGATGATGTGAGAGATGTAACAGCTTGAGAGCGATGGAGGGAGGAGTGATACTAGACAGAACAGCCTGAGAGAGGTTGAAGGAGGGAGGCATGAGAGATGGAACAGCCTGAGGAGGGACATGACTCAGACTCAGGATACTCTCTTTGATGCATCAAGGAATGAGGTGAGACTCTCACTCTGATTTAGAATGATTCATATTCATTAACAGGTTTTGTTTGCACGTTGGTCATGGTTGAGGTGAGTTCCAACTCCCCCCCCCCCCAGCCAGAAATGAAACAACCCCAGAGCAATATAGAGGAACATGTTATATGTGACTCTGTAGACTGTGTCACCAATTAATTTGACCCCTTTGCTTTCTCTGAGCCTCATGCAATCAAATTTGAAGTATTTGAGTTGTGTGTGTTTGCACTACAGTAGATGTTGATTTTGCCATTATTTGTCCACTTGGTGCCCCAAAAGTTAAAAGGGGGTTTTACGTTTATCTCCACGGAAAAAACAGGAAGTACCAGGTTGAGTCATCTTCCGTTCTCTCAGTAAATCAGGTTCCCTTCCAGAACACATCAGTCACAGAACAACCTAACTGCATTTCCTCCCTTATTTACCAGCTTCACCCCCTTTGCCTTGTATCGCAGGATTACGACTATGAGATGAAGAAACTGCTGGCAACCAAAGGTGAGACCTTTTCAATGTTTGATGCTTCTGCCTTGTTGTGTGAACAGTAGCCCAGCAGGTCTCATTAACAACATCCCCTTGGTTTATCCAGGATTCTGTAACACACAAAGGTCCTATTTTCAGACTTGTAGAAGAGTCCCACTAAAAGGGACCCATTTTAGTGCTGCGCCAGTACACCATTGCAAATCAGAGGACCCATTTAGCAGCTGCACCTGGCCAAATTAGTGGCATGTCATTGGGATATGTCACTTGCCACTCTCTGCTTTTGAGAGACAAGGCAGCTCTGGTTTGTTTTTCAAATTAGTGATGGAGGGAACCCATTTATGTGGGACTATGAACCAGAGCGTTGAAAGAGACCCATTTATGTGCTGCACATTGCCAGAGAGGTGATGGAGGGGACACACTTATGGGTTGCACCGTGCCAAAGTTATAATTAAGGAGCATTACTACTCCCACTGATTTTACACTGGCGCCAGACACACACACACACACACACACACACACACACACACACACACACACACACACACACACACACACACACACACACACACACACACACACACACACACACACACACACACACACACACACACAAAGACTCTTTCTCAGTTATATATTTAGTTACAGTTTTTTTTTACACATCAGACAATCATATACAGTATGATTCTTCGCAAAGCATTCTGTATCAAACACTGTTCTCTATCCATCTATCTGCATTGTTCACCTGACAACAACATCCTACCAATTGAACCACTGCCTGTCTGTTTGTGAGTGATTTATAGTTACTTTGTCTGCATGTTTTTTGGGGGGGAATGTGTGTGTTTGTTTTTGTATGGATAGATGAAGTGTGCATTTACACATGTAATCTAATTCTGATCTTTTGACAATTATTTGTCTTGTGACCAGTCAGACCAGAATTTCCCCAATTGGGCTGTGTAAACGCAGCAAAAGATCGGAATTGTGTGTGTGTGTGTGTGTGTGTGTGTGTGTGTGTGTGTGTGTGTGTGTGTGTGTGTGTGTGTGTGTGTGTGTGTGTGTGTGTGTGTGTGTGTGTGTGTGTGTGTGTGTGTGTGTGTGTGTGTGTGTGTGTGTGTGTGTGTGTGTGTGTGTGTGTGATATATCTGTACTCTCTCAGCCATGCAGAAGAAGTCGGTGGTCAGCTAAGTCCATTCCTGCTGAGGCCGTCAAGGAGCTACACAGCATCAGCCGACACAGCTACTAACCCTACCTGGCAAACACTGGACAACTACAACAGGTTCTACAACAGGCTGGACCTGTCCTCTCAGTCTCTCCCAGACAGGTTTTATTACCAGCCATTGAGCAGCTGCCCTCTCTGAATGCTCTGTGGCCAGTCAGTGAACAACATGCTCATTTGGGTTAATAGATACCGTCTGATCATTTCTGGGTTGTTTTGTGTGAGGGAATTTAGGAGTCAGTGTGAGCGTTTCGCCTAAGCGCCTGATTATTTGTAGCGAGCTAGGAGAGGCGTTGAGCTGGGTGAGAGCTTGTTTATTAATATGATTATTCTCAGTGCTGCTTGGCTCGGTTGGTATTCCTGCCCTGAGAAAAACAGAGTGGAGGAGAGAAAATGTGAGCACCAATTACCACCCTGTCTCATCCACTCATCCTCATGGAAGGAGACAAGGAAGGAGACAGGGAAGGAGAGAGGGAAGGAGAGAGTGAGAGAGAAAGGGGAGTGAACGAAAAGTGAAACAAAGCGAGGGAAGTATGGGCTCAATTGAAAAACATTGAGAAGATAAATATATGCAAACCCCATCCCTCTGCCTCTCTCTCCTCGCTCCTCTCTCTCCTCACTCCTCTCTCTCCTCGCTCCTCTCTCTCCTCTCTCTCCTCGCTCCTCTCTCGCCTCTCTCCTCTCTCCTCTCTCTCCTCGCTCCTCTCTCTCCTTGCTCCTCTCTCCTTTCTCTTTCCTCGCTCCTCTCTCCTCTCTCTCCTCGCTCCTCTCTCTTCACTCCTCTCTCTCCTCGCTCCTCTCTCTCCTCACTCCTCTCTCTCCTCGCTCCTCTCTCGCCTCTCTCATCTCTCCTCTCTCTCCTCGCTCCTCTCTCTCCTCGCTCCTCTCTCCTTTCTCTTTCCTCGCTCCTCTCTCCTCTCTCTCCTCGCTCCTCTCTCCTCGCTCCTCTCTCTCCTCGCTCCTCTCTCGCCTCTCTCATCTCTCCTCTCTCTCCTCGCTCCTCTCTCTCCTCGCTCCTCTCTCCTTTCTCTTTCCTCGCTCCTCTCTCCTCTCTCTCCTCGCTCCTCTCTCCTCGCTCCTCTCTCTCCTCGCTCCTCTCTCTCCTCGCTCCTCTCTCTCCTCACTCCTCTCTCTCCTCACTCCTCTCTCTCCTCTCTCCTCTCTCTCCTCGCTCCTCTCTCTCCTTGCTCCTCTCTCCTTTCTCTTTCCTCGCTCCTCTCTCCTCTCTCTCCTCGCTCCTCTCTCTTCACTCCTCTCTCTCCTCGCTCCTCTCTCTCCTCACTCCTCTCTCTCCTCGCTCCTCTCTCTCTTCTCTCTCCTCGCTCCTCTCTCGCCTCTCTCATCTCTCCTCTCTCTCCTCGCTCCTCTCTCTCCTCTCTCCTCTCTCCTTTCTCTTTCCTCGCTCCTCTCTCCTCTCTCTCCTCGCTCCTCTCTCCTCGCTCCTCTCTCTCCTCGCTCCTCTCTCTCCTCGCTCCTCTCTCTCCTCACTCCTCTCTCTCCTCTCTCCTCTCTCTCCTCGCTCCTCTCTCTCCTCGCTCCTCTGTCTCTTTCTCTCTCTGCAGACCAGGAGCTATCAGAATTGGAAGGAAAAAGTGTGGAACAGCCTGACAGACAAGTATCCTTGTCTTTATCCTCCCCAATCTCTCCTCTCCGTCTTCCTCATCCTCTCCCTCCCCCTCTAACTTCTCTTCTTCCTTCTCCACCTCCTCCTTCCCGGTGTTTGCGTCTTCAACAAACAGACCCCAAACTTTTGTGTGTGTGTCTCTAAGAGAGTGTGTCGACAAAGAGAAAATGTAATGAAATGCAATTCCTGTGTCTGGCTTATCTTCAATGAAGTCAGTATCAAAGCTCTGCTTTGAATGTCTTCTATCAGAGAGATGTGAGAACACTTTGTTATGCTTTCCGTCAACACAGTTCCTTCTGGTAATCTTTTACTTCCCCATCTCCCCCTGATCTTTCCACCTTTGATTTCCGACCTCTGACCCCTAACAGAGAGATTTCTGACCTGCAGTAACTACTTTGAAGGCATGTCCACGGTGATGGCGTTGACCGCTAGCCAGCGGAGCCCCTCCACCCCAGCCTACAGATGTCCTCCCGGAGCTCCTGAGCCAGCTGGGTCTGGGGAAGTACATCGACGTGTTCCAACAGCAAGAGGCACAGACAGACAAACAGCTAGTGCCCCCCTGGGGTAAAGGAGTAACTGAAATGTATATACACAGAGGGTTATTTGTTGAAGTAGCCTCCATAAACAGGATTGACTGAGTTGTTTCCTGTGGCACAGACGCTGACTGAAAGAACATTCTGAGTATGTCTTGTATAAGGGAAGTGTGGTGGATGTGTAAGCAACAGGACTGTCATGACCCTTTTTCTGCAGAGTGACTTGCAGACCTTCTTGACTCTGTCTGACGAGGATCTGAAAAGAGGTGGGAGTGTCCATGTTTGGAGCGAGAAGGACGATGCTTTTGGCCACCTCAGGAGAAGGATCAGAAAAAACACCATATAGATCTAACCCACTTTTCCCTGACGCTTAAATGTGATGTATAGAACATCTCTCGCTCTCTCCATCCATCCAGACCTGAACAAAAGCAAGAGGAAACTGTCAGACGCGCCCGCTGTGAAGCCGGGCTACCTGGAAGCCGGGCTAGTGGCCAGCTCACACGAATCATGGACGAGGACACAGCTGCTCAGAGAAGCCACTGGTGAATCCCACACAACATTAGCCAACCTGGGTAGAACAGCCAGGAAGAACATCTCTTTGATCAGACTGGCTTTTACATATCCTAGCCTTGGTGGCAAACCCAACATTGACCTTAGATCAGAGTCGACTCTATGTGTGTTGTACATAAGCATGTACATAAACATACAAGGGTAAATGAGAATGTATAATGATATTAGAGATGATTATGAAACTTTTCCAATCAATTGGCACTTTTTTAAACCCACAACCCTGACACTGGAAACGCCATGGTCTGCCAAGTGAGCTACACAGGACTTCAAACCAACTGACCTGAATAAAAACCTCCCTTGAAATGACCTGTAGAGTAACAAAGGTTGTGGATGTCTATGACAGTATGTTCAGTAAATCAACGAGGTGCAAACAAGAAAATGGTCCACCGCTAGAGAGCACTGACATTACAGACTGTAGACTTGTTCTGTAGATTCAAGTCACATTCCCCACTCCTCATTATTGCATCAATAATGAATTACAAGTCCATTTCAGAAAGAAATCAGCGACATTAAACAGAGCTTGATGGACAGCCAGGAGTTGGGTTGACGCTATATGAACACTCAGATTAATTAATGGATTAAAAAAAATGAATAGCCCAACGGATTTATTCTCGTGGTGGTAGGCCTAATGTGAAACGCCTTTCAATATTGTTTGGCCTCACCTGAGTGCACACCTTAAAAGTTCTAATCCCATGTATCAGCCATTAGCAGGCGAGAAGCCATTGCCTCTGTATATGAGTCGTTTCCTGTTGCATTTATTTAGAATACTCCTAATGGCCAGATATAAACAATATCGCCAGGCTAGATTGACACGTTTTATCCGAGCAACATGAAATGATCTGGTTGTCATTTTGAAGTGAGAACTATCTTGTCATTGTTTCAATAAGGCTATGTGCACAAGGCTTTGATAAACATTTAATATACATGATGGATATCCTACAAGCAGGGCCATAGGAGCGATTCTGGCATTGTGGGGGGGGGGGTACATTTTGCTACAGGGGTCCGGACAGATGATTTCTTCTTAAAACAGGTTTTAAATGCTCATTTCTAGTGACTTTTGAGAAAAGGATACACACAAATATAATTTACATGGGCAAATTAACAAGGCTAAGGGGGGCAGAGGAGCACGCACTGTTGTACAGTCCAATCAGTCTTAGGGCCAATGGCCATTCATACTGTACTGAATACCAGTGTGACTGTAATGTGGATCTATTCAATTAAACAACAATGTGGTACTCTCTGTTACTGTATGATTCATTTCCGAGTATTTGCCTCACTTCCACTATGTCAGGTTGTTACTACTGCTACTCTACTTACTGTATGGGTTGAGACTTAACGTCATATTTTCTACTTATAATACAGTTATTATACTGTATTATAAACTGGGAGGTTCAAACCCTGGATGCTGATTGGCTGACAGCCGTGGCATACCACGACCACGGGTATGACAAAACATTTATTTTGACTGCTCTAATTACGTTGGTAACCAGATTATAATAGCAATAAGGCACCTCGATAGCAGTTTAAAAGTCCCAGAGGGTGTATTGCATAGTGTTATCTTCATGTATATGTTTTTATCATTTTGTATAGTTGAGGATTATTCATTTCAGTTAGACCTTTCTTGCCTACTTCAAAAGAATCTAAAACAGTTTTTAACTGTGGATGTTGTTATTTCAGGAATAAAGGACGAGAGGGTGTGGTATATGGCCAATATACCATGGCTAAGGGCTGTTCTTAAGGACGACACAACGCAGAGTGCCTGGACACAGCCCTTAGTCGTGGTATATTGGCCATGTACCACACCCCCTCGTCCTTTATTCCTGAAATAACAACATACACAGTTAAAAACGGTTTTAGATTATTTTGAATAATCCTCAACTATACAAAATGATAAGAACATATACATGAAGATAACACTATGCAATACACCCTCTAGGACTTTTAAGCTGCTATCGCTTCATCAGAGATCATAGTTGAACATTCAGATTGAGTCACACTATGACAGATCATCTATGAACTATGAGCTTGGAAAGGCACTTCTTACTATCTTACCTGATTGCTTGTGGCCTCTTTCTCTCTCCCTATCTGCCTGTCTGTCTGTGGGTATCGTCATGGCTGCCTCTCTCCTGCATGAAGTAAACACATGTGTTTACATCTAGGCAGGCATCTATGTGGGCTGGCACCTGTGTCCCCTGGACAATGGCTCTGGCAGACCTGCACTCACTTAGGGCCAAAGCCAGGCCACTGGTTCTTATCAGCTGGCATTCACATAACAATTACTAACTGTGAACTTTAACACCTTGCAAAGCAACTATTTTGATTATGCAGAGCAGAATCAACAACCTCTGGCTAATCAATGTCCTCACTGTGGGCACACAGTGTGTTGTGAAATCTGTGAATGTATTGTAATGGTAAAAAATGGTATAAACTGCCTTAATTCTGCTGGACCACAGGAAGAGTTCATGGGGATCCATAATAAATACAAATACAAACACTGTCAGCCCTAGCTATCTGAAACATTGTCCCTAGTATAACATAAGGGTGCATACCAGGGGTTCCCAAACCTTTTTGGCCCGCGACCCATTTTGATATAAAAAAAATGTGAGACCCCACCATCTAAACAAAGTAATGTAATCAAGGGCCAATTTTTACTTGGACTTTTACTGACTATTACAAATCAGTCTGACAGTACTTTTGACAGTGGTTTTATTTATTTAACCTTAATTTAATCTGAAGGAAGTATGGTTTGAAGTGACTGAAAGGCATCAGAAAGGTCTTGGGATGTTCAGAAGATCATCAGACAATCATTTTGTTTGATCTTGATGTTCTTTTCTCCCCAGTCTGATTTAGTGCCTGGTCTTGTCCACTCTGTTCTAATGAGGCTTGTTGGGTTTTGTAAAGAGAAACAGAAGACACATACGTGTTCCTGAGAGTCTAACCTTTCAGTGATGGGGTCATAATATGTAGTTGAATTTAAACCAATCAAAAGATGGTGTCACAGTCAAAAAGTACAATTTTGTTTAATAGTTGTTTCTTTGTAGCAATTCGACAATGGAGGCCTGATTCACGCAATCTCCTCTGAACAGTTGATGTTGAGATATGCCTGTTGGCTGGTAACTCTAATGAACTTATCCTCTGCAGCAGAGGTAAATCTGGGTCTTCCTTTCCTGTGGCGGTCCTCATGAGAGCCAGTTACAACATAACTCTTGTTTTTACGACTGCACACATTTTCCGCAATGACTGACCTTCATGTCTTAAATGAAAGTAATGATGGACAGTTTCTCTTTGCTTATTTGCGCTGTTCTTGCCATAATATGGACTTGGTATTTTACCAAATAGGGCTATCTTCTGTATACCACCCCTACCTTGTCAAAACACAACTGACTGGCTCAAACGCATTAAGAAGAAAATAAATTACACAAATGAACTTTTAACAAGGCACACCTGTTAATTGAAATGCATTCCAGGTGACTACCTCATGAAGCTGGTTGAGAGAATGTCAAGAGTGTGCAGAGCTCTCATCAAGGCTACTGTGGCTACTGTGAAGAATCTCAAATATAAAATATATTTGGATTTGATTAACACATTTTTGTTTACTAAATGATTCAATATTTGTTATTTCATAGTTTTGATGTCTTCACTATTTTTATACAAGAAAGAAAAAACCCTGAATGAGTAGGTGTCCAAATGTTTGACTGGTATTGTATTTACTCTGATTTTTTAGCATCCTGAGCAGCCCTTTTCTCACGTCTATGTGCCTACCTACAGTCGTGGCCAAAGGTTTTGAGAATGACACAAATATAAATTTTCACAAAGTCTGCTGCCTCAGTTTGTATGATGGCAATTTGCATATACTCCAGAATGTTATGAAGAGTGATCAGTTGAATTGCAATTTATTGCAAAGTCCCTTTTTGCCATGCAAATGAACTGAATCCCCCCCAAAACATTTCCACTGCATATCAGCCCTGCCACAAAATGACTAGCTGACATCATGTCAGTGATTCTCTCGTTAACACAGGTGTGAGTGTTGACGAGGACAAGGCTGGAGAACACTCTGTCATGCTGAGTTTGAATAACAAACTGGAAGCTTCAAAAGGAGGGTGGTGCTTGGAATCATTCTGTCAACCATGGTTGCCTGCAAGGAAACACGTGCCATCATCATTGCTTTGCACAAAAAGGGCTTCACATATTGCTGCCAGTAAGATTTCACCTATATCAACCATTTATCGCATCATCAAGAACTTCAAGGAGAGAGGTTCAATTGTTGTGAAGAAGGCTTCAGGGCTCTCAAGAAAGTCCAGCATGCGCCAGGACCGTCTCCTAAATTTGATTCAGCTGCGGGATCGGGGCACCACCAGTACAGAGCTTGCTCAAGAATGGCAGCAGGCAGGTGTGAGTGCATCTGCACGCACAGTGAGGTGAAGACTTTTGGAGGATGGCCTGGTGTCAAGAAGAGCAGCAAAGAAGCCACTTCTCTCCAGGAAAAACATCAGGGACAGACTGATATTCTGCAAAAGGTACATGAATAGGATTGCTGAGGACTGGGGTAAAGTCATTTTCTCTGATGAATCCCCTTTCCGATTGTTTGGGGCATCCGGAAAAAAGCTTGCCCGGAGAAGACAAGGTGAGAGCTACCATCAGTCCTGCGTCATGCCAACAGTAAAGCATCCTGAGACCATTCATGTGTGGGGTTGCTTCTCAGCCAAGGGAGTGGGCTCAATCACAATTTTGCCTAAGAACACAGCCATGAATAAAGAATGGTACCAACACATCCTCTGAGAGCAACTTCTCCCAACAACTCCAAGCATTGATTATGCAAGAATGGGCTGCCATCAGTCAGGATGTGGCCCAGAAGTTAATTGAGAGCATGCCAGGGCGGATTGCAGAGGTCTTGAAAAAGAAGGGTCAACAGTGCAAATATTGACTCTTTGCATCAACTTCATGTAATTGTCAATAAAAGCCTTTGACACTTATGAAATGCTTGGAATTATACTTCAGTCTTCCATAGTAACATCTGACAACAATATTTAAAGACACTGAAGCAGCTAACTTTGTGGAAATGAGTATTTGTGTCATTCTCAAAACTTTTGGCCACGACTGTACAAGTAAGGCCTAAACAAAGCAAAGTAAGCGAACCAATTGAAAGGCTATCCACCCACCCTCAGGACTGGACCCTTTAGTGTATCAGTTTGACGTTTTTTTCAGACTTCCATATCGGGATGCATAGTTTATAGGTTAACGCCTGTTCCACACGAAACCCTTCTCCTTCCGCCTCGTTTCCCCTCAGTGCACAGGTGGCGCTGCCATTGTATGTCTGCAGTCACACCGTGCACCGGATAGGCTATATATAGCCTCGGGAGCGACAGCCACTCAGAGGGAAGGCATGTCGGCCTGCCTCAGCCCGGAGCTCGGAGAGATGAGAGAATATGTGGAGGGAGAGATTATACCTGCATATTATAATATAATGACCATGTCCGCATGCCATAGGCGTGAGAGAGAGACACAGTGTTCTGACCCGTTTTCCTTTGGCTGCTATTCTATGTTATAGTCCTGTGCTATATTGGACTAGGCTTTACAGGTTTGTTGTTCCCCAGTTTAGTTCCTTAGTGCTTCCTCCATGACATCGTGCGCTGCGCGTGGTGCTGAAGGGACAGCGATGCTGAAAGTAAAGCGCTAGCGAGTCTCTGCAGTGGGTCAGAAAGCTCCTCGCGCAGGCCATATCTTGAAATTGGGGTTACATGAACTCGAGGTTACATGAAATAGACCAATAGCAGATAATACAGATTATTGTAAAGTGTCAGATATATTCACAGTGCTTAATTCTACAAAAGCCTTCACGTTTCAAGTAATGGAATCATGTAGTAACAATAGTTGGCAGGTAGCCTAGTGTTTAGAGCGTTGGGCCAGCTGATAAGGTAAAAAATCTGTCGTTCTGCCCCTGAACAAGGCAGTTAACCCACTGTTCCTAGGGCGTCATTGTAAATAAAAATGTGTTCTTAACTAGGACTTCTCTAAAGAAACTGCCTACTCCGCTCGCATTTTGATGACCAGAAGAGAGTTATCTGGGGATAACAACTACAAAAGGTGTGTAGGACTTTATCAATCATAAAAGTACAAAATAATCCATCACCAAAAACATATCCTTCTTATTGGTAGTCTTATCACTTGGAAATCTCGCCTTGAAACAACAAACATTCGCTTATTCCATTGGGAATGCACCATTTCCTCCGTTGTAAATCATTGACACACCGACACTGCACTGCAAAGCGAAAGTGAGAGGAAAGAGGGGGGATAGGGAACAGGGGGAGAAAGGGAGGAATAGAGGAGGGTGAAAGAGTGAGTGAGGAAGCGATTGGATGGGGGGAGAGAGAGACTGCTATCAGAGAGGCGGAGTCTGGGCGGAAAGGTTACGGAGGGGGAGGAGAGAGACAAGTTCTGAGGCTCGTTCCTGCTGCTCACGGTCGCCGTCAGTATTACTGCTGAGTTCGGAGCTACCGGAGGTCCCGTGGATACTCAGTCTACTCTACCGGACCGTTAAACCGTCTAACTGACACCCGCAGAAACTTCACAACTGAGCCCCCTGTTTCCCCCGGAAGCTGGACAAGCTATCCGAGGTAGGTGGACGGGAGAGGTGGGTCTGAGTTAGGACCCGTGGCGACATTTTTGTACGTAGAGATGAGAGGCAGAGGAAGATAGGATACGCAGTCTATGTATTTGTGGTTCATTCCTATTTTGGTAAGAGGAGATGTGAGGGGTGCGCGCTCCAAGGAGAGAGTAATTGTGTTGAAGGCTGTTAATTGCCTGTTTATCTTCCAGAGAGCCTTTAGAGCTAATCGTTTCCCGTGCTCCATCTGCCACGGTGTGAAAATGCGATATGTTTTCAAATGTTTATAATCAGTTTAAGATGAGGAGCAGCAATTGCACAAGAGGCACTCAGTCAATCTAATTAATGCATTCTAATAGGTTGAATAACATCCTGTCCTCCTCCATTGTTTATGCAGATATTTACATAATTAAATGAATATTTCCTGATAGTAAGTGCATGTGAATTAACTTCTAGGTGCGTAGGTTGCGTTGGAAATTATGCCTAGTTCACTATCTGTGCATTAGGGCAGCAAGCTCCTCTCCATCCCTCGTTGTCCATCCCTTGTGCTCAATGTCACTTTCTCTCCCATTTTCTCTTTCCCTTTCTTTCTTTTTTCAGACTATGCTTTTCTGTCTGCTGCCTCTCGCGGCTCTCTTGCTGCGCGCTGAGGGCAGGCGCGGGGAAACAGTGGTCCGTAACAACAACAATGGCCACGCGCTGGACAACGACAAATGGCTGAGCACGGTGTCTCAGTACGACAAGGACAGATATTGGAACAAATTCAGAGATGTGAGTTTAGAATTACCGTGTTTTTCGCAACTTTGCTTTCAAATGGTCTTTTTTTTGGCAACTGTTGGATCTGGCCACGAGGCCTGCTGCCATTGCAGTATCTAGTAATGGTTGGGTGATTTGACTGACACAGGTGTGTGTGTAGGCAGCCCCTTCCTTGCCACACCCTTACTTTAAGTACTTATCGGGCTTAATCAAGTGTGTGGCCTGCTCACCCTCAACACACACCACTGACCCACTGATGCTCCCTATTCAGTCACAGGCCACTGGGACCATATCTATCCCGGGGGTTCTGTAATCAATGGAACACAGTGGTTTAGGTTCAGTCTCAAATGGCACCACCGTATTCCCTATATAGTGCACTACATTTGACCAGAGCCCTATTCCCTATATAGTGCACTACATTTGACCAGAGCCCATAAGGTGTTCTCGATGGTTGGGACACAGACATAGCCTCCTGTGTGTTTCCTCTAATGCATTAGGGGTTTAGAAATGGGTAACAGCAACCGTTAGCAGTCTCATCTAGCCCTGCCATGTTGGTTACTTAATTAATAAGACCCAAGAGGGTGTGCTATATTTAAGCAATAAGACCCAAGAGGGTGTGCTATATTTAAGCAATAAGGCCCAAGGGGATGTGCTATATTTAAGCAATAAGACCCAAGGGGGAATAAGACCCAGGGGGGGTGGTATATTTAAGCAATAAGACCCAAGGGGGTGTGCTATATTTAAGCAATAAGACCCAAGGGGGTGTAGTATATTTAAGCAATTAGACCCAAGGGGGTGTGGTATATTTAAGCAATAAGACCCAAGGGGGGTGGTATATTTAAGCAATAAGACCCAAGGGGGGTTGGTATATTTAAGCAATAAGACCCAAGGGGGATTAAGGCCCAAGGGGGTATGCTATATTTAAGCAATAAGACCCAAGGGGGTGTGCTATATTTAAGCAATAAGACCCAAGGGGATGTGCTATATTTAAACAATGAGACCCAAGGGGGAATAAGACCCAAGGGGGTGTGCTATATTTAAACAATGAGACCCAAGGGGGAATAAGACCCAAGGGGGTGTGCTATATTTAAGCAATAGGACCCAAGGGGGAATAAGACCCAAGGGGGTATAGTATATTTAAGCAATAAGTCCCAGGGAGGGTTGGTATATTTAAGCAATAAGTCCCAGGGGGGGTTGGTATATTTAAGCAATAAGACCCAGGGGAAATAAGACCCAAGGGGGTGTGGTATATTTAAGCAATAAGTCCCAGGGTGGGGGTTGGTATATTTAAGCAATAAGTCCCAGGGGGGGTTGGTATATTTAAGCAATAAGACCCAGGGGGGGTGTGCTATATTTAAGCAATAAGACCCAAGAGGGTGTGCTATATTTAAGCAATAAGACCCAAGAGGGTGTGCTATATTTAAGCAATAAGGCCCCAGGGGTGTGCTATTTTTAAGCAATAAGGCTCGAAGAGGGTGTGGTATATGGCTAAGGGCAGTTCTTAGGCAAGATGCCACACGGAGTGCCTGGATACAGCCCTTAGCCATGGTATATTGGCCATATATCATAAACCCAGAGGTGGCTTATTGTTATTATAAACTGGTTACCAACATAAATAGAACAGTAAACAAGTACTTTTGTGTCATACCTGTGGTAGACTGTCTGATATACACACAGACCCAAACTATAATGTGTAACAGAGCATGCTGCAGTGAGAGTGGTTATTGACATAAGCAAACATTTTCTTGACTGGAGTGATGTGGGAGCTAATGTTGACCCTGGCGCTGCATCGTTCTTCATTGTAGTGGTGGCGTGAAACACAGCATCTAGCGGCCTGTAAACGGCCTTAAGTGAAGCAGCTGCAGCCCAAGTCCGAGCTGGCGTTAGCAAAATCCCTTAAAGCCCTGTGTTGTGTGTATGTGGGGGGAGGGAGGAGGTGTGTGTGTCTGTGGCGTGCAGCTCCCTCTCCATGGTCTTCCATGTAAATGAAAGTCATTAGGTGGAGACTGCTTGATGTCCTTGAGGAGAGGAGAGGGGAGGAGGGATGAGGCGGAGTGGAGAGGAGTAAAGGCTGTGACATTTTGGTTTAATATTTGATGATGCCTCTGGCGCTCAAAGAGATTACGAATATTATGGTCATGTTGGAATTGACTGAAATTTGGAATCTTAAAAACCTAGATCTTGTAAGATATTCTTGGAGGAGGCTTAATCAAACTAGTCAGATTGATTCTTTTCATTTGATCCTCTTATAAATGCGATCAGACCATCAACCTATCAATCAATCAAATGTATTTATAAAGTCCTTTTTACATCAGCAGATGTCACAAAGTGCTATGCAGAAACCCAGCCTAAAACCCCAAACAGCAAGCAATGCAGATGTAGAAGCACAGTGGCTCGGAAAAACTCCCTAGAAAGGAGTGGCCAGGAAGAAACCAAGAGAGGAACCAAGCTCTAAGGGGTGGCCTGTCCTCTTCTGGCTTTCCTGGGTGGAGATTATAACAGAACATGGCCAAGATGTTCAAAAGTTCATAAATGACCAGCGTGGTCAAATAATAATAATCACAGTGGTTGTGGAGGGTGCAACAGGTCAACACCTCAGGAGTAAATGTCAGTTGGCTTTTCATAGCCGATCATTCACAGTATCTCTACTGCTCCTGCTGTCTCTAGAGAGTTGAAAACAGCAGGTCTGGGACAACGTAGCATGTCCGGTGAACAGGTCAGGGTTCCATAGCCGCAGGCAGAACAGTTGAAACTGGAGCAGCAGCACGACCAGGTGGACTGGGGACGGCAAGGAGTCATCAGGCCAGGTAGTCCTGAGGCATGGTCCTAGGGCTAAGGTCCTCTGGGATGAGAGGGAGAGAGAGAGAATTAGAGGGAGCATACTTAAATTCACACAGGACACCGGATAAGACAGGAGAATAACACCAGATAAAACAGACTGACCCTAGCCCCCCGACACATAAACTACTGCAGCATAAATACTGGAGGCTGAGACACGGCCTCGTCTGACGATACCCGTGGACAGGGCCAACCAGGCAGGATATAACCCCACCCACTTAGCCAAAGCACAGCCCCCAGACCACTAGAAGGATATCCGCAGACCACCAACTTACTGAGACAAGGCTGAGTATAGCCCACGAAGATCTCCAGTGCACGAGCCCGAGGGGGTGCAAAATCGTACAGGAAGATCACGTCAGTGACTCAACCCACTCAAGTGACACACCTCTCCTAGAAACAGCATGGAAGAGCACCAGTAAGCGGTAGAGAATCACAGTGGAAACAAGGGAAACGGCCAGACAGAGACAGCAAGGGCAGTTCGTTGCTCCAGAGCCTTTCCGTTCCCCTTCACACTCCTGGGCCAGACCACACTCAATCATAGGACCTACTGAAGAAATTAGTCTCCAGTAAAGACTTACAGGTTGAGACCGAGTCTGCTTCTCTCACATGGAGAGGCAACATTTTCCTTTAAAAATGGCTCTATAGGAGAAAGCCCTGCCTCCAGCTGTTTGCTTAGAAATTCTAGGGACAATAAGGAGGCCTGCGTCTTGTGACCATAACGTATGAGTAGGTATGTACGGCAGGACCAAATTGGAGAGATAGGTAGGAGCAAGCCCATGTAATGCTTTGTAGGTTAGCAGTAAAACCTTGAAATCAGCCCTAGCCTTAACAGGATGCCAGAGGCTACCACTGGAGTAATATGATCACATCTTTTGGTTCTAGTCAGGATTCTATGAGCCGTGTTTATCATTAACTGAAGTTTATTTAGTGCATTATCCGGGTAACCAGAGAGTAGAGCATTGCAGTAGTCTAATTTAGAAGTGACAAAAACATGGAATAGCTTTTCTGCATAATGTTTGGACAAAAAGTTTCAGATTTTTGCAATGTTACGAAGATGGAAAAAAGCTGTCCTTTAAATAGTCTTGATATGTTCTTCAAAAGAGAGATCAGGGTCCAGAGTAACGCCGAGGTCCTTCACAGTTTTATTTGAGACGACTGTACAACCATTAAGATTAATTGTCAGATCCAACAAAAGATCTCTTTGTTTCTTGGGACCTAGAACTAACATCTCTGTTTTGTCTGAGTTTAAAAGTGAAACATTTGCCGCCATCCACTGTCTTATGTCTGAAACACAGGCTTCCAGGATGGGTCATTTTGGGGCTTCACCGTGTTTCATTGAAATGTACAGCTGTGTATCGTCTGCATAGTAGTGAAAGTTAACATTATGTTTCCCGAATGAGATCACCAAGCGGTAAAATATATAGTGAAAACAATAGTGGTCCTAAAACCGAACGCTGAGGAACACCGAAACTTACAATTGATTTGTCAGAGGACAAACCATCCACAGAGACGAACTGATCTCTTTCCGACAGATAAGATCTAAACCAGGCAAGAACTTGTCCATGTAGACCAATTTGGGTTTCCATCTCTCCAAAAGAATATGGTGTGGTTTGCTGAGTAGAGTGTTGGAGACTATTTTGTAAATGACATTACCGAAGTCAAGGATCGGTAGGAGAGTCATAGGGTATGTTTGGCAGCATCAGTGAAGGATGGTTTGTTGCGAAACAGGAAGTTGGTTCTAGATTTAATTTTTGATTGGAGATGCTTAATGTGAGTCTGGAAGGAGAGTTTACAGTCTAACCAGACACCTAGGTATTTGTGGATGTCCACATATTCTAAGTCAGAACCATCCAGAGTAGTGATGCTGGACGGGCGGGCAGGTGCTGGTAGCGATCGGTTGAAGAGCATGCATTTAGTTTTACTTGCATTTAAGAGCAGTTGGAGGCCATGGAAGGAGAGTTGTATGGCGTTGAAGCTCGTCTGGAGGTTAGTTAACACAGTGTGTTAACATTATCGATGTATATAGAGGAAAGAGTCGGCCCGAGAATTGAACCCTGAGACTGTTAGAGGTCCGGACAATATGCCCTCCGATTTGACAACCTGAAAAGTAGTTGGTGAACCAGGCGAGGCAGTCATTTGAGAAACCAAGGCTGTTGAGTCTGCCGATAAGAATGTGGTGATTGACAGAGTCGAAAGCACTGGCCAGGTCTATGAATACAGCTGCGCAGTATTGTCTCTTATCAATGTAGGTTGTTATATCGTTTAGGACCTTGAGGTGCACCCATGACCAGCTCGGAAACTAGATTGCATAGCGGAGAAGGTGTGGTAGGATTCGAAATGGTCAGTGATCTGTTTGTTAACTTGGCTTTTGAAGTCCTTGGAAAGGCAGGGTAGGATAGATATAGCAGTTTGAGTCTGGAGTGTCTCCCCCTTTTGAAGAGGGGGAAGACCGCGACAGCTTTCCAATCTTTGGGGATCTCAGACATTACGAAAGAGAGGTTGAACAGGCTAGTAATAGGGGTTGCAACAATTTTAGCTGATCATTTTAGAAAGAGAGGGTCCAGATTGTCTAGCCCTGCTGATTTGTATGGGTCCAGATTTTGCAGCTCTTTCAGAACATCAGCTATCTGGGTTTGGGTGAAGGAGAAATGGGGGAGGCTTGGGCATGTTGCTATGGGGAGCGCAGGGCTGTTGACCAGGGTAGGGTAGAAAAATGCTTATTGAAATTCTTGATTATCGTGGATTTATCGGTGTTGACAGTGTTTCCTAGCCTCAGTGCAGTGGCAGCTGGGAGGAGGTGCTCTTAATGTCCATAGACTTTACAGTGTCCCAAAACTTTTTGGAGTTTGTGCTGCAGGATGCAAATTTCTGTTTGAAAAAGCTATCCTTTTTTTTTCCTAACTGCTTGTGTATATTGGTTCCTAACTTCCCTGAAAAGTTGCTTACCGTGGGGGATATTTGATGCTAATGCAGTACGCCACAGGATGTTTTTGTGCTGGTCAAGGGCAGTCAAGTCTGGAGTGAACCAAGGGCTATATCTGTTCCTGGTCCTAAATTTTTTGAATGGTGCACGCTTATTTAAGATGGTGAGGAAATCACTTTTAAAGAATAACCAGGCATCTTCTACTGAAGGAATGAGGTCAATATCCTTCCAGGATACCCGGGCCACGTCGAATAGAAAGGCCTGTTTGCTGAAGTGTTTCAATGAGCATTTGACAGTGATGAGGGGTGGTCGTTTGACCGCAAACCCATTACGGACATAATCATTGAGGCAGTGATCTCTGAGATCCTGGTTGAAGACAGCAGAGGTGTATTTGGAGGGCAGGTTGGTTAGGATGATATCTATGAGGGTGTCTGTGTTTACGGAGTGAAGGCCATCTTCTTGGAGAATGCTGCTTTTTTAGTAAGCTTTGCAACAGTATCAAAAATAAATGTTGGATTGTTATTTTTCTCTTCAATTAGGTTGGAAAAATAGGATGATCGAGCAGCAGTGAGGACTCTTCGATCTTTCCAAGCTTGTTGGAAGATTTGGAGCATCATTTGCTTCAGGCCGCGGGTATTTTCTGTATACCAGGGAGCTAGTTTTCAATTTGTTTTTGTTTTTAGGGGTTTGACTGCATCTAGGGTATTACGGAAGGTTTAATTTAGTTCCTCAGTTAGATGGTTAACCAAATTTTGTACTCCGACGTTGTTTTGGTAGGTGGAGGGACTCACTTATCACATGGGGTGCCTTTAAATGTGCCTTTAGAGGCCAATCAATTCAAATTTCATTCCAAAAACCAAACCGGTAAAAGGAGAAAAGACTTTAAACCTATCTGGACACAAAATACATCTTGTGAAGCCCTAAATACACAACTATGGTTGCAATTGATTTCTTTCAGACGGTGAAAACCTGTGGCCTCGATGTCATTCCAATAGAGATACAGTACCAGTCAAAAGTATGGATACACCTACTCATTCCAGGATTTTTCTTTATTTTTACAATTTTCTACATTGTAGTATAATAGTGAAGACATCAAAATGATGAAATAACAAATCAAAATATATTTTTATATTTGAGATTCTTCAAATTAGCCTCCCTTTTCCTTGATGACAGCTTTGCACACTCTTGGCATTCTCTCAACCAGCTTCATGAGGTAGTCACCTGGAATGCATTTTAATTAACAGGTGTGCCTTGTTAAAGTTCATTTGTGTAATTTATTTTCTTCTTAATGCGTTGTGACAAGGTAGGGGGGATATACAGAAGATAGTCCTATTTGGTAAAAGACCAAGTCTATATTATGGCAAGAACAGCTCGAAAGTCCATCATTACTTTAAGACATGAAGGTCAGTTAATCCGGGAAAATTTCAAGAACTTTGAAAGTTTCTTCAAGTGCAGTCGCAAAACCCATCAAGCGATATGATGAAACTGGCTCTCATGAGGATCGCCACAGGAAAGAAAGACCCAGAGTTACCTCTGCTGCAGAGGATAAGTTCATTAGAGTCACCAGCCTCAGAAATTGCAGCCCAAATAAATGCCAAGTAAGTAACAAGTAACAGACACCTCTCAACATCAACTGTTCAGAGGAGGCTATGTGAATCTGGCCTTCATAGACGAATTGCTGCAAGGAAACCTACTAAAGGACACCAATAAGAAGAGGAAAACTTGCTTGGGCCAAGGAACACGAGCAATGGACATTAGACTGGTGGAAATCTGTCCTTTGGTCAAAATGTTCGATTTTTGGTTCCAAAAATGAACGGATGATCTCCGTATGTGTATTTCCCACTATGAAGCATGGATCACTGACATTGTCAGTGATCTATTTAGAATTCAAGGCACACTTAACCAGCATGACTGCCACAGCTTTCTGAGGCGATACGACATCCCATCTGGTTAGCGCTTAGTGGGACTGTCATTTGTTTTTCAACAGGACAATGACCCAACACACCTCCAGGCTGTGTAAGGGATATTTGACGAAGAAGGAGTGGAGTAATGGAGTGCTGCATCAGATGACCTGGCCTCCGCAATCACCATTGAGATGGTTTGGGATGAGTTGGACTGTAGAGTGAAGGAAACGCAGACAACAAATGCTCGGCATATGTGGGAACTCCTTGAAGACTGTTGGAAAAGCATTCCAGATGAAGCTGGTTGAGAGAATGCCAAGAGTGTGCAAAGCTGTCATCAAGGCAAAGGGTGGCTACTTAGAAGAATCTCAAATATAAAATATATTTTGATTTGTTTAACACTTTTTTTTGCTTACTACATGATTCCATATGTGTTATTTCATAGTTTTGATGTCTTCACTATTTTTATACAATGTAGAAAATAGTAAATATAAAGAAAAACCCTTGAATGAGTAGGTGTGTTCAAACTTTTGACTGGTATTGTATATCAAACTTTTTATGAATTACTGAAAGATCCATTACGATCATGTGTTAATTACTATATATTGTAAGTCGCTCTGGATAAGAGCGTCTGCTAAATGACTTAAATGTAAATGTAATGTAAATATATATTAGATCTCATGATGTCATCAAGGGGTGAAAAATGAAGGGATTAGAGACAAAAGTATCAGTGTAGGCTGATGCTACAAGTTTTCTCTCCAGTCCTATCAGAAGACCAGGATAATATCTCCAGTTTGTCTGGACTAACATCCCATAGATTGGGTCTATGAGAGATACAAACTTTAAATTGCCATGTGGTCTCCCAATGAAATGGTCAGCTGATGAAGTCCATGTGCTCGATGTACATATCCCTGAAAAATGGAGCGACGATTCATTTCATTTGGAAAACCAGTTCAAGTTATATGGGCATATTAATATAATGAATATGAGTTTGTAGGGTTAAAACGAGGAAATATTAAGGCATTAAGCCACTCTTTTAAAGCCTCCATTATCCCAAAATGATACCTAAGTCCAAGCGATTCGTCAGCAGGCTACTAAGCCATTATACAGATTAAAACCAACCATTTCCGCTGGGTTGACAATGTTATCCCCGTTTAAACTTGTCTCATTTTTAAATGAAGTCACACAGAATTGTTTCCTCCAGACGAAGCAGAACTTATATAACAGCAAATAAATCAATTTCTGTGGAAAAACTGTATAAGGAAGGGAAGGTATCATGATTATGAATGACATTGTCAATAAGGACAGTAACATTTATGTTAAACAAGCAATTAACAAAAGTGTATGGAGATGTATACTGAATACAAAATTATAACCAACTCCACGCAGCGCTGCCACAAAAATGGAAGAGGCATTTACTTAAAAGAGTAACAAATGAATCGGTTTGTCTGCCTCCAATGTAAAAACCATGCATGGCTGAAAGTGACTATAATAAATGGTAAAATGGATCAGTTTCACTTAAGGTTCAAGATGGTTGGGAATAGATTTTTTTTATGTCCCAATACCATGGTTAACCGGTTTATGAACTGATATACAAAACAACAAATGACACATCCATTCTTTTCAATTTAAAATTCTCGCCACAAAAAGAATGCTGAATTACATGGGGCATTGAACAGTCAGCCCTGTGCAGACTCTGCCACGAGGAAATGGAATCAATAGATCTCTTTTGGTGATGTCCATCCGTGGCACGTTTATGGAGTCGGGTGCAGGAGTCGTTCTTAAGCTATAATGTCTTTTCTGTTGGACCTACAAACAGTACTGTTAGAAGATCTGAAAAACCACCATCAATCAATGAGAAATATGATTACACTGTTAGGTAAAACATTTATTTTAAGGGCAATCTCTGTAGAGAGGTTCACGACCCTCATAAGACATAAGACACAGTAAAATAGAATGATGTATTACACAAGGAAATAGTCACATGTTATAGTACTGGGGGAGATGGGTTAGTCTGTGGACATCTGAGGGTTGGAATTAAGATTAGAGTGATTGGTCGATACACTTGGAGTCCAGTGCGATTATACATTCTGTATATACAGTACATGACCAAAAGTATGTGGTACAGTACATTACCAAAAGTATGTAATGAAATGAAATCTCGCGTCTTGTGACGGCCGGCCGCCCAACAACCTGCCCGCTTGACCCTATCCCCTCCTCTCTTCTCCAGACCATTTCCGGAGACCTTCTCCCTTACCTCACCTCGCTCATCAACTCATCCCTGACCGTTGGCTACGTCCCTTCCGTCTTCAAGAGAGCGAGAGTTGCACCCCTTCTGAAAAAACCTACACTCGATCCCTCCGATGTCAACAATTACAGACCAGTATCCCTTCTTTCTTTTCTCTCCAAAACTCTTGAACGTGCCGTCCTTGGCCAGCTCTCCCGCTATCTCTCTCTGAATGACCTTCTTGATCCAAATCAGTCAGGTTTCAAGACTAGTCATTCAACTGAGACTGCTCTCCTCTGTATCACGGAGGCGCTCCGCACTGCTAAAGCTAACTCTCTCTCCTCTGCTCTCATCCTTCTAGATCTATCGGCTGCCTTCGATACTGTGAACCATCAGATCCTCCTCTCCACCCTCTCCGAGTTGGGCATCTCCGGCGCGGCCCACGCTTGGATTGCGTCCTACCTGACAGGTCGCTCCTACCAGGTGGCGTGGCGAGAATCTGTCTCCTCACCACGCGCTCTCACCACTGGTGTCCCCCAGGGCTCTGTTCTTGGCCCTCTCCTATTCTCGCTATACACCAAGTCACTTGGCTCTGTCATAACCTCACATGGTCTCTCTTATCATTGCTATGCAGACGACACACAATTAATCTTCTCCTTTCCCCCTTCTGATGACCAGGTGGCGAATCGCATCTCTGCATGTCTGGCAGACATATCAGTGTGGATGACGGATCACCACCTCAAGCTGAACCTCGGCAAGACGGAGCTGCTCTTCCTCCCGGGGGAAGGACTGCCCGTTCCATGATCTCGCCATCACGGTCGACAACTCCATTGTGTCCTCCTCCCAGAGCGCCAAGAACCTTGGCGTGATCCTGGACAACACCCTGTCGTTCTCAACCAACATCAAGGCGGTGGCCCTTCCTGTAGGTTCATGCTCTACAACATCCGCAGAGTACGACCCTGCCTCACACAGGAAGTGGCGCAGGTCCTAATCCAGGCACTTGTCATCTCCCGTCTGGATTACTGCAACTCGCTGTTGGCTGGGCTCCCTGCCTGTGCCATTAAACCCCTTCAACTCATCCAGAACGCCGCAGCCCGTCTGGTGTTCAACCTTCCCAAGTTCTCTCACGTCACCCCGCTCCTCCGTTCTCTCCACTGGCTTCCAGTTGAAGCTCGCATCCGCTACAAGACCATGGTGCTTGCCTACGGAGCTGTGAGGGGAACGGCACCTCAGTACCTCCAGGCTCTGATCAGGCCCTACACCCAAACAAGGGCACTGCGTTCATCCACCTCTGGCCTGCTCGCCTCCCTACCACTGAGGAAGTACAGCTCCCGCTCAGCCCAGTCAAAACTGTTCGCTGCCCTGGCCCCCCAATGGTGGAACAAACTCCCTCACGACGCCAGGACAGCGGAGTCAATCACCACCTTCCGGAGACACCTGAAACCCCACCTCTTTAAGGAATACCTAGGATAGGTTAAGTAATCCCTCTCACCCCACCCCCCCTAAGTTTTAGATGCACTATTGTTAAGTGACTGTCCCACTGGATGTCATAAGGTGAATGCACCAATTTGTAAGTCGCTCTGGATAAGAGCGTCTGCTAAATGACTTAAATGTAATGTAATGTAAATGTAATGTGGTACAGTACATTACCAAAAGTATGTGGACACCAAGTCCTTGACACCTGCTTGTCGAACATCTCATTCCAAAACCATGGGCATTAATATAGAGTTGGTCCCCCCCTTTGCTGCTATAACAGCCTCCACTCTTCTGGGAAGGCTTTCCACTAGATGTTAGAACATTTCTGTAGGGCCTTGCTTCCATTCAGCCACAAGAGCATTAGTGAGGTCGGGCACTGATGTTGGGCGATTGGGTCTGGCTCGCAGTCGGCATTCCAATTCATCCCAAAGGTGTATGATAGGGTTGAGGTCAGGGCTCTGTGCAGGCCAGTCAAGTTCTTCCACACTGATCTCGACAAACCATTTCTGAATGGACCTCGCTTTGTGCACGGGAGCATTGTCATGCAAAAACAGGAAAGCGCCTTCCCAAACTGTTGCCATAAAGTTGGAAGCACCTAATTGTCTAGAATGTCATTGTATTCTGTAGCGTTAACGTTTCCCTTCACTGGAACTAAGGGGCCTAGCCGGGACCATAAAAAACAGCCCCAGAATGTTATTCCCTCGCCACCAAACTTTACAGTTTACTATGCTTTCGGGCAGGTAGCGTTCTTCTGGCATCCGCCAAACCCAGATTTTTCAGTCGGACTGCCAGATGGTGAAGCGTGTTTCATCACTCCAGAGAACACATTTCCACTGAGTCCAATGGCGGCGAGCTTTACACCACTCCAGCTTGGCATTGTGCATGGTAATCTTAGGATTGTGGTTGATCCTAGACGTTTCCACTTCACAATAACAGCACTTAAAGTTGACCGGGACTGCTCTAGCAGGGCAGAAATTTGACAAACTGACTTGTTGGATATGTGACATTCTATGATGGTGCCAAGGTTGAAGGTCATTGAGCTCTTCAGTAAGGCCATTCTACTGCCAAAGTGTCTATGGAGATTGCATGGATGTGTGCCTAATTTTATAAACCTGTCACCAACAGGTGAGGCTAAAATAGCCAAGTCCAGTAATTTGAAGGGGTGTTCACATACTGCTGTATATATAATGTATATATTGCATTTGGATGTTTTCCAGCAGTTCCTCCAACCAGTAGGAGCATGAAATTAAATGGATAGTGCCTCTTCCGTGCTTCTACACCTGCATTGCTTGCTGTTTGGGGTTTTACAGCACTTTGAGATATCAGCTGATGTACGAAGGGCTATATAAATACATTTGATTTGATATATATAAAAAGGGGATTAGAAATTATGCAAGTAATGTTATTTGATACTCCATTATAACTGTTAGTTTCATAGCTTAGCTATTACCTGCAGAGACAGACCTGCAGGTCATACGGCTCTTTCTAGCCACTCAGCTCATCTTTTATCCCCCCCCTCTCTGTCTCTCTGTCTGTCTGTCTGTCTGTCTGTAGGACACTGGATGACCCTGTGCCTTATCAACCATGTCAACCCCCTCCCCCTTCCTCTTCCCTCTCTCCCCCACCCTGACCCTCCTGCCATGTTTCTCTCTGTGTCTCTGTTGATAAGCTGCTTGCTCCCCGTTTAATAATGCATGAGTGTGTGTTGTGTTTGTGTGAGTGTGTGTGTGTGTGTCACCCCGACTACACGATGTGGTGGTACGACGCTGCAATGTTTTTGTGTGTGTGTTTTGTGTATGTTCTGTGTGTGTGTATGGGTATGTTGTGTGTGTGTGTGTATGGGTATGTTGTGTATGTGTGTGTGTGTGTGTGTGTGTGTGTGTGTGTGTGTGTGTGTGTGTGTGTGTGTGTGTGTGTGTGTGTGTGTGTGTGTGTGTGTGTATGGGTCTGTTGTGTGTAAGCGTAAATTGTATTGTGGCTCAGCTGCAGCAGCAGTCTTCACTCCATCAGATTAGAAAGAGGAGCAGGTGCACTAGGAGAATGGTGCAGCAGTGTGTGTGTGTGTGTGTGTGTGTGTGTGTGTGTGTGTGTGTGTGTGTGTGTGTGTGTGTGTGTGTGTGTGTGTGTGTGTGTGTGTGTGTGTGTGTGTGTGTGTGTGTGTGTGTGTGTGTGTGTGTGTGTGTGCTGTTGGTAAAAGGATCCACTCTCACCGCATTGCTCTGTGTGCGTACATGTCTTTGTCGGAGTGTTGTCAGCTGTATGATTGCTAGGACAGCACACAGCTGGAACTGTCTAGTGTCTACCTGTCTACCTGTCTAGTGTCTAGTGTCTTCCTGTCTAGTGTCTAGTGTATACCTGTCTAGTGTCTAGTGACTACCTGTCTAGTGACTACCTGTCTAGTGTCTACCTGTCTAGTGTCTAGTGTCTACCTGTCTAGTGTCTACCTGTCTAGTGTCTACCTGTCTAGTGTCTAGTGTCTAGTGTCTAGTGTCTACCTGTCTACCTGTCTACCTGTCTAGTGTCTAGTGTCTTCCTGTCTAGTGTCTACCTGTCTAGTGTCTAGTGTCGACCTGTCTACCTGTCTACCGGTCTAGTGTCTAGTGTCTTCCTGTCTAGTGTCTAGTGTCTACCTGTCTAGTGTCTAGTGTCTACCTGTCTACCTGTCTACCTGTCTAGTGTCTACCTGTCTACCTGTCTAGTGTCTAGTGTCTTCCTGTCTAGTGTCTACCTGTCTAGTGTCTAGTGTCTTCCTGTCTAGTGTCTAGTGTCTTCCTGTCTAGTGTCTAGTGTCTAGTGTCTAGTGTCTACCTGTCTACCTGTCTAGTGTCTAGTGTCTACCTGTCTAGTGTCTAGTGTCTACCTGTCTAGTGTCTAGTGTCTTCCTGTCTAGTGTCTAGTGTCTATTGTCTAGTGTCTACCTGTCTACCTGTCTACCTGTCTACCTGTCTAGTGTCTACCTGTCTAGTGTCTACCTGTCTAGTGTCTAGTGTCTACCTGTCTAGTGTCTACCTGTCTAGTGTCTACCTGTCTAGTGTCTAGTGTCTACCTGTCTAGTGTTTAGTGTCTACCTGTCTAGTGTCTACCTGTCTAGTGTCTAGTGTCTACCTGTCTAGTGTCTACCTGTCTAGTGTCTACCTGTCTACCTGAATAGTGTCTAGTGTCTACCGGTCTAGTGTCTACCTGTCTAGTGTCTACCTGTCTAGTGTCTACGTGTCTACCTGTCTAGTGTCTACCCGTCTAGTGTCTACCTGTCTAGTGTATACCTGTCTAGTGTCTACCTGTCTAGTGTCTAGTGTCTACCTGTCTAGTGTCTAGTGTCTTCCTGTCTAGTGTCTAGTGTCTAGTGTCTACCTGTCTACCTGTCTAGTGTCTACCTGTCTAGTGTCTAGTGTCTTCCTGTCTAGTGTCTAGTGTCTACCTGTCTAGTGTCTAGTGTCTACCTGTCTAGTGTCTACCTGTCTACCTGTCTACCTGAATAGTGTCTAGTGTCTACCTGTCTAGTGTCGAGTGTCTACCTGTTTAGTGTCTACCTGTCTAGTGTCTACCTGTCTAGTGTCTACCTGTCTACCTGTCTAGTGTCTACCTGTCTACCTGAATAGTGTCTAGTGTCTACCTGTCTAGTGTTTACCTGTCTAGTGTCTACCTGTCCACCTGTCTACCTGTCTAGTGTCTACCTGTCTAGTGTCTACATGTCTAGTGTCTACCTGTCTAGTGTCTACCTGTCTAGTGTCTACCTGTCTAGTGTCTACCTGTCTAGTGTCTAGTGTCTACCTGTCTAGTGTCCAGTGTCTACCTGTCTAGTGTCTAGTGTCTTCCTGTCTAGTGTCTAGTGTCTAGTGTCTAGTGTCTACCTGTCTACCTGTCTAGTGTCTACCTGTCTAGTGTCTAGTGTCTTCCTGTCTAGTGTCTAGTGTCTACCTGTCTAGTGTCTAGTGTCTACCTGTCTAGTGTCTACCTGTCTACCTGTCTACCTGAATAGTGTCTAGTGTCTACCTGTCTAGTGTCGAGTGTCTACCTGTTTAGTGTCTACCTGTCTAGTGTCTACCTGTCTAGTGTCTACCTGTCTACCTGTCTAGTGTCTACCTGTCTACCTGAATAGTGTCTAGTGTCTACCTGTCTAGTGATTACCTGTCTAGTGTCTACCTGTCCACCTGTCTACCTGTCTAGTGTCTACCTGTCTAGTGTCTACCTGTCTAGTGTCTACATGTCTAGTGTCTACCTGTCTAGTGTCTACCTGTCTAGTGTCTACCTGTCTAGTGTCTACCTGTCTACCTGTCTAGTGTCTACATGTCTAGTGTCTACCTGTCTAGTGTCTACCTATCTATCTGTCTAGTGTCTACCTGTCTAGTGTCTAGTGTCTACCTGTCTACCTGTCTACCTGTCTAGTGTCTACCTGTCTACCTGTCTAGTGTCTAGTGTCTTCCTGTCTAGTGTCTAGTGTTTACCTGTCTAGTGTCTAGTGTCTTCCTGTCTACCTGTCTACCTGTCTAGTGTCTAGTGTCTTCCTGTCTAGTGTCTAGTGTCTACCTGTCTACCTGTCTACCTGTCTAGTGTCTACCTGTCTACCTGTCTAGTGTCTAGTGTCTTCCTGTCTAGTGTCTAGTGTCTACCTGTCTAGTGTCTAGTGTCTACCTGTCTACCTGTCTAGTGTATAGTGTCTTCCTGTCTAGTGTCTAGTGTCTACCTGTCTAGTGTCTAGTGTCTTCCTGTCTAGTGTCTAGTGTCTTCCTGTCTAGTGTCTAGTGTCTAGTGTCTACCTGTCTACCTGTCTAGTGTCTAGTGTCTACCTGTCTAGTGTCTAGTGTCTACCTGTCTAGTGTCTAGTGTCTTCCTGTCTAGTGTCTAGTGTCTATTGTCTAGTGTCTACCTGTCTACCTGTCTACCTGTCTACCTGTCTAGTGTCTACCTGTCTAGTGTCTACCTGTCTAGTGTCTAGTGTCTACCTGTCTAGTGTCTACCTGTCTAGTGTCTAGTGTCTACCTGTCTAGTGTTTAGTGTCTACCTGTCTAGTGTCTACCTGTCTAGTGTCTAGTGTCTACCTGTCTAGTGTCTACCTGTCTAGTGTCTACCTGTCTACCTGAATAGTGTCTAGTGTCTACCGGTCTAGTGTCTACCTGTCTAGTGTCTACGTGTCTACCTGTCTAGTGTCTACCTGTCTAGTGTCTACCTGTCTAGTGTCTAGTGTCTACCTGTCTAGTGTCTAGTGTCTACCTGTCTAGTGTCTAGTGTCTACCTGTCTAGTGTCTAGTGTCTTCCTGTCTAGTGTCTAGTGTCTAGTGTCTAGTGTCTACCTGTCTACCTGTCTAGTGTCTACCTGTCCAGTGTCTAGTGTCTTCCTGTCTAGTGTCTAGTGTCTACCTGTCTAGTGTCTAGTGTCTACCTGTCTAGTGTCTACCTGTCTACCTGTCTACCTGAATAGTGTCTAGTGTCTACCTGTCTAGTGTCGAGTGTCTACCTGTCTAGTGTCTACCTGTCTAGTGTCTACCTGTCTAGTGTCTACCTGTCTAGTGTCTACCTGTCTAGTGTCTACCTGTCTACCTGTCTAGTGTCTACCTGTCTACCTGAATAGTGTCTAGTGTCTACCTGTCTAGTGTTTACCTGTCTAGTGTCTACCTGTCCACCTGTCTACCTGTCTAGTGTCTACATGTCTAGTGTCTACCTGTCTAGTGTCTACCTGTCTACCTGTCTAGTGTCTACATGTCTAGTGTCTACCTGTCTAGTGTCTACCTATCTATCTGTCTAGTGTCTACCTGTATAGTGTCTAGTGTCTACCTGTCTACCTGTCTAGTGTCTACCTGTCTACCTGTCTAGTGTCTAGTGTCTTCCTGTCTAGTGTCTAGTGTCTACCTGTCTAGTGTCGAGTGTCTACCTGTCTAGTGTCTACCTGTCTAGTGTCTACCTGTCTACCTGTCTAGTGTCTACCTGTCTACCTGAATAGTGTCTAGTGTCTACCTGTCTAGTGTTTACCTGTCTAGTGTCTACCTGTCCACCTGTCTACCTGTCTAGTGTCTACCTGTCTAGTGTCTACATGTCTAGTGTCTACCTGTCTAGTGTCTACCTGTCTAGTGTCTACCTGTCTACCTGTCTAGTGTCTACATGTCTAGTGTCTACCTGTCTAGTGTCTACCTATCTATCTGTCTAGTGTCTACCTGTCTAGTGTCTACCTGTCTACCTGTCTAGTGTCTACCTGTCTACCTGAATAGTGTCTAGTGTCTACCTGTCTAGTGTCTACCTGTCTACCTGTCGAGTGTCTACCTGTCGAGTGTCTACCTGTCTAGTGTCTACCTTTCTAGTGTCTACCTGTCTACCTGTCTAATGTCTACCTGTCTAGTGTCTACCTGTCTACCTGTCTACCTGTCTATCTGTCTAGTGTCTACCTGGCTAGTGTCTACCTTTCTAGTGTCTACCTGTCTAGTGTCAACCTGTCTACCTGTATAGTGTCAACCTGTCTACCTGTATAGTGTCAACCTGTCTACCTGTATAGTGTCTACCTGTCTACCTGTCTGTCTACCTGTGTAGTGTCTACCTGTGTAGTGTCTACCCGTCAAGTGTCTACCTGTCTACCTGTATAGTGTCTACCTGTCTAATGTCTACCTGTCTAGTGTCTACCCATCAAGTGTCTACCTGTCTAACTGTATAGTGTCTACTTGTCTAATGTCTACCTGTCTAGTGTCTACCCATCAAGTGTCTACATGTCTACCTGTATAGTGTCTACTTGTCTACCTGTCTAATGTCTACCTGTATAGTGTCTACCTGTCTAATGTCTACCTGTCTAGTGTCTACCCATCAAGTGTCTACCTGTCTACCTGTATAGTGTCTACCTGTCTAGTGTCTACCATTTGATAAAAGTATTTGCCCCAGATGGGGTCAGGTAGGGTTTTAATTCCCCCGTGGTCCTCCACAGTATGGCTCCCTGCATGGGACAATCTTCCCTGCTAGTCTCTGACATACGCTACTCCACGTCTGTGTCTCTGGGCTGGCTGGGTCAATCTGTCACACCTCACGCCTGCCTGCCTGCCTGGTTGGCTGTCTATAAACACCCAGCTGGAAGGAACCAGGAACCAGCAGCTACCAACGCTCTGCTGTCGCAGAACTCCCTCCACCCTGACTAGACACACACACACGCACACACACACACGCACACGCACACACACGCACACACACATATACACACACAAACAGATGCATCGTTTGAGTTTGTGTTTGTATGTGAGAGTTGAAGAGTGTGTCTGAAGCAGCCTAGAGATTGTTGTGTGTGTGTGTGTGTGTGTATATATGTGTGTGTGTCAAGCAGTTGAGTGTTTCCCCTCTCCTCACGCCAGTGCTTGTCGTCAGAGCCTCTCTGTGGTAATGATAACGGTAACAGGAAGTCTGTCGTCGGAACCTCTCTGTGGTAATGGTAACAGAAAGCCTGTTAGAGCCTCTCTGTTGTAATGGTAACAGAAAGCCTGTTAGAGCCTCTCTGTGGTAATGGTAACAGAAAGCCTGTTATAGCCTCTCTGTGATAATGGTAACAGGAAGTCTGTCGTCAGAACCTCTCTGTGATAATGGTAACAGGAAGTCTGTCGTCAGAGCCTCTCTGTGATAATGGTAACAGGAAGTCTGTCGTCAGAACCTCTCTCTGGTAATGGTAACAGAAAGCCTGTTAGAGCCTCTCTGTTGTAATGGTAACAGAAAGCCTGTTAGAGCCTCTCTGGTAATGGTAACAGAATGCCTGTCAGAGCCTCTCTGTGATAATGGTAACAGAAATCCTGTTAGAGCCTCTCTGTGGTAATGATAACAGAAAGTCTGTCGTCAGAGCCTCTCTGTGATAATGGTAACAGAAAGCCTGTTAGAAACTCTCTGTGGTAATGGTAACAGAAAGCCTTTTATAGCCTCTCTGTGATAATGGTAACAGAAAGCCTGTTAGAGCCTCTCTGTGGTAATGGTAACAGAAAGCCTGTTAGAGCCTCTCTGTTGTAATGGTAACAGAAGGCCTGTTATAGCCTCTCTGTGATAATGGTAACAGAAAGCCTGTTAGAGCCTCTCTGTGGTAATGGTAACAGAAAGCCTGTTAGAGCCTCTCTGTGATAATGGTAACAGAAAGCCTGTTAGAGCCTCTCTGTTGTAATGGTAACAGAAAGCCTGTCAGAGCCTCTCTGTGATAATGGTAACAGAAATCCTGTTAGAGCCTCTCTGTGGTAATGATAACAGAAAGTCTGTCGTCAGAGCCTCTCTGTGATAATGGTAACAGAAAGCCTGTTAGAGCCTCTCTGTGGTAATGGTAACAGGAAGTCTGTCGTCAGAACCTCTCTGTGGTAATGATAACATAAAGCCTGTTAGAGCCTCTCTGTTGTAATGGTAACAGAAAGCCTGTTAGAGCCTCTCTGTGGTAATGGTAACAGCAAGCCTGTTAGAACCTCTCTGTGATAATGGTAACAGAAAGCCTGTTAGAGCCTCTCTGTTGTAAAGGTAACAGAAAGCCTGTTAGAGCCTCTCTGGTAATGGTAACAGAAAGCCTGTTAGACACTCTCTGTGGTAATGGTAACAGACAGCCTGTTAAGCCTCTCTGTGGTAATGGTAACAGAAAGCCTGTTAGAGCCTCTCTGTTGTAATGGTAACAGAAAGTCTGTCGTCAGAGCCTCTCTGTGATAATGGTAACAGAAAGCCTGTTAGACACTCTCTGTGGTAATGGTAACAGAAAGCCTGTTATAGCCTCTCTGTGGTAATGGTAACAGAAAGCCTGTTAGAGCCTCTCTGTTGTAATGGTAACAGAAAGCCTGTTAGAGCCTCTCTGTGGTAATGGTAACATAAAGCCTGTTAGAGCCTCTCTGTTGTAATGGTAACAGAAGGCCTGTTATAGCCTCTCTGTGATAATGGTAACAGAAAGCCTGTTAGAGCCTCTCTGTGGTAATGGTAACAGAAAGCCTGTTAGAGCCTCTCTGTGATAATGGTAACAGAAAGCCTGTTAGAGCCTCTCTGTTGTAATGGTAACAGAAAGCCTGTCAGAGCCTCTCTGTGATAATGGTAACAGAAATCCTGTTAGAGCCTCTCTGTGGTAATGATAACAGAAAGTCTGTCGTCAGAGCCTCTCTGTGATAATGGTAACAGAAAGCCTGTTAGAGCCTCTCTGTGGTAATGGTAACAGGAAGTCTGTCGTCAGAACCTCTCTGTGGTAATGATAACATAAAGCCTGTTAGAGCCTCTCTGTTGTAATGGTAACAGAAAGCCTGTTAGAGCCTCTCTGTGGTAATGGTAACAGCAAGCCTGTTAGAACCTCTCTGTGATAATGGTAACAGAAAGCCTGTTAGAGCCTCTCTGTTGTAAAGGTAACAGAAAGCCTGTTAGAGCCTCTCTGGTAATGGTAACAGAAAGCCTGTTAGACACTCTCTGTGGTAATGGTAACAGACAGCCTGTTAAGCCTCTCTGTGGTAATGGTAACAGAAAGCCTGTTAGAGCCTCTCTGTTGTAATGGTAACAGAAAGTCTGTCGTCAGAGCCTCTCTGTGATAATGGTAACAGAAAGCCTGTTAGACACTCTCTGTGGTAATGGTAACAGAAAGCCTGTTATAGCCTCTCTGTGGTAATGGTAACAGAAAGCCTGTTAGAGCCTCTCTGTTGTAATGGTAACAGAAAGCCTGTTAGAGCCTCTCTGTGGTAATGGTAACATAAAGCCTGTTAGAGCCTCTCTGTGGTAATGGTAACAGAAAGCCTGTCGTCAGAGCCTCTCTGTGATAATGGTAACATAAAGCCTGTTAGAAACTCTCTGTGGTTTTGGTAACAGAAAGCCTGTTATAGCCTCTCTGTGGTAATGATAACATAAAGCCTGTTAGAGCCTCTCTGTGATAATGGTAACAGAAAGCCTGTTAGAGCCTCTCTGTGATAATGATAACAGAAAGCCTGTTAGAGCCTCTCTGTGGTAATGGTAACATAAAGCCTGTTAGAGCCTCTCTGTGGTAATGGTAACAGAAAGCCTGTCGTCAGAGCCTCTCTGTGATAATGGTAACATAAAGCCTGTTAGAAACTCTCTGTGGTTTTGGTAACAGAAAGCCTGTTATAGCCTCTCTGTGGTAATGATAACATAAAGCCTGTTAGAGCCTCTCTGTGATAATGGTAACAGAAAGCCTGTTAGAGCCTCTCTGTTGTAATGGTAACAGAAAGCCTGCCCCCCCCCCTCAAGAGCTCCTCTTTGATCCTGAAGTAGTGGAAAAGTTATTTTCCGTCATCCAAGACAATTTCTCCTCAAAGGATTTCTCTCCCCCCCCCCTCTCTCCTGTACACGGAGGATATTTTTGCAGAATTCTACATGCAGAGTATCAATTTGGTGCTTGTCCCATTTTCTGTGAATTCTTGGTTGGTGAGTGGACCCCAGACCTCACTCTCTCTCTCATCAATTGAATTCAGTAGACTTTATTGACATGGCAAGTTAAATTACTTACATTGTCAAAGTATACAAATAGCAAAGATGGTGGGACCAACAGCAATAATAATAATAGTAGTAGTGGAAATGTGTTTACCATTAGAGCAGCTTCAACACCGATATTAATGGGACCAAATTACATTAACAAATAGTAGTAGACCAGTCTCAACCTGAGTGAGAAGACACATGACATGGTCTCAACCAGTCTCAACCTGAGTGAGAAGACACATGACCTGGTGGTAGACCAGTCTCAACCTGAGTGAGAAGACACATGACATGGTAGTAGACCAGTCTCAACCTGAGTGAGAAGACACATGACATGGTATTAGACCAGTCTCAACCTGAGTGAGAAGACACATGACATGGTATTAGACCAGTCTCAACCTGAGTGAGAAGACACATGACCTGGTAGTAGACCAGTCTCAACCTGAGTGAGAAGACACATGACATGGTAGTAGACCAGTCTCAACCTGAGTGAGAAGGCACATGACCTGGTAGTAGACCAGTCTCAACCTGAGTGAGAAGACACATGACATGGTAGTAGACCAGTCTCAACCTGAGTGAGAAGACACATGACATGGTAGTAGACCAGTCTCAACCTGAGTGAGAAGACACATGACATGGTATGAAAGACAAAACTAATTAGGAAATATTATTGACATAACACTTTTCACTGGCTGTCCCTCAGGTTGTGGCAGGAGGACAGATATTTGGTCTGTGTCTCTACCTCTCCCCTGGAGCAGAGTGAGCACAGCCTGTCCTCTCTGGGCAGCCAAATTTGTCTGTGACGACCAGTCTCTATAGCCAGACTGTCCACTCTGGGCAGCCAGGTTTGTCTGTGACGACCGGTCTCTATAGCCAGACTGTGCTCACTGAGTCTGTACCTAGTCAATGTTTTCCTCAGTTTTATATCAGTCACAGTGTTCAGATAGTCTGCCACCATGTACTGTCTGTTTAGAGACAAATAGCATTGAAGTTTAATTATTATTATTATTTGTGATGTCTTTCCAATAGGTGATATATTTTTGCTTTGTGATGATTTGGTTGGGCCAGATTTTCTAAGTGATGTCTTGAATCTCTATGGGGTTGGTTTGCATTAGTGAACTGAGCCTCAGAACCAGCTGGTTGAGGGGACTCTCCTCTTGTTTCATCTCTTGACACTGTAGAGCTGTGTGATGGAATGTTTTGGGGTCACTTGTTTTTAGATGGTTGTAAAATTTGATGGTTCTTTTTTCTATTAGAATGAGGAGGGGGTATTGGCCCAATTCTGCTCTACATGCGTTATTTGGAGTTTTTCTTTGTACTTGCAATACAGTCTTGCAAAACTCTGCATGCAGTATTTCGATTGGATGTTTGCCCCATTTGGTAAATTCATTATTAGACAGCGGACTCCATACTTCGCTGCCATATAGAGCAATTGGTTCAATAACTGATTGGAACATTTTGAGCCAGATTCTAATTGGAATTTGGATTTTAATGTTCCTTTTAATGGCATAGAATCCTCTTCTTGCTTTGTCTCTTAGTCCGTTCACAGCCGTGAGAGAGCTACCTGTGTTGCTGATATTTAGTCCTAGATATGTGCAGTTTGTGATGTGTTCTAATAGAACTGTGTCCAAACAATTTATATTTGTCATCCTGATTTCTGGAGGTTAACGGTCAGAGCCCAGGTCTGACAGAACCTGTGCAGATGATCTAGATGCTGCTGTAACTCCTCCTTAGTGGGAGACGGCAGCACCAGGTCATCTGTCTACAGCAGACCCTCCTTAGTGGGACACAGCAGCACCAGGTCATCCGTACAGCAGACACTTGATTTCAGTGTTGTGTAGGGTGAGACCAGGTGCTGCCGATTCTTCTAATGTTTTTGCCAATTCATTAATGTAGATGTTAAATAGTGTTGGACTTATTGGGCAGCCCTGTTTCACTCCACGTCCCTGAGAGAAGAAGTTTGTTTGCTTGCTGCCAATTTTAACCACACGTGTCACGCCCTGGTCGAAGTATTTTGTGTTTATCTTCATTTATTTGGTTAGGCCAGGGTGTGACATGGGTTTTTGTATGTGGTGTGTATGTAGTGGGATTGTAGCTTAGTGGGGTGTTCTAGGTAAGTCTATGGCTGTCTGAAGTGGTTCTCAATCAGAGGCAGGTGTTTATCGTTGTCTCTGATTGGGAACCATATTTAGCCAGCCATATTCTTTGGTTGTGTTGTGGGTGATTGTCCTTAGTGTCTTGATGGCCTTAGTCTGTGTTAGTTCACACTAGTATAGGCTGTTTCGGTTTTTGTTACGTTTATTATTTTGTAGTGTTTGTGTTTATTCGTGTTACGTTTGTTTCAATAAACATGGATCGCAATCTACACGCTGCAGTTTGGTCCGACTCTCCTTCACCATGAGAAAACCGTTACAACACGTTTGTTTTTAGTGTACATTGATTTAAAAACATATGTTTTCCCTCCAATTTGAATATAGCCAATTTGAATTTGTGGTCTGTATATTTGATCATTTTATTTCAAATACCATCTGCACCACAGGCCTCTTTAGGTTGGAGAGTGCATAGTTTTCCCAATAATTATTCGTCTGTAACTGGGGTATCCACAGGATTCTGATAGTCTTTGACTGCTGATTCAAGGATTTACATTTTTTCTTGTATATCTTTTTGTTGGGGCTCTTTGTTATATCGCTGTAGAGGTTTCCAAAGTGATTTCTCCACACCCCCACCTTGGAGAGCCAATTCCTCATGATGAGGTTTGTTTAATGTATTCAAATTCTCCCAGAAGTGGTTTGATCTGATTTCTAATGTGCTGTTCCTTTTTTGTTCTCAGGGTGTGTTTGTATTGCTTCAGTGTTCCCCCCATATTGAAGGTGTATATTTTTGTTGTCTGGTTCTGTGTTTTTGATTAAATATATTTCTCCAATCATTATCAAACCATTTTTCATTCTGTATTCTTTTTTGGTTTGCTCTTATGTTTAGATTAGCCAAGGAGGATAATTTGTCAAATATAAAGTTTATGTTCCAAATGGCCAAATGTACACCTTCATTGCTGTAGGAGAATGTTCAGGCTAAAACATTGTCCAGGAGAAATTGTATTTTTTGGCAACTAATTGCCATCTATAGGCCTGTTTAGTACCATGTCATTTTTTGGGCCAGGATGCTTCATGGTTGTGTTCCCCTCTTCTCAGATGCACTGTGATTTTACTGTGGTCTGAGAGAGGTGTTAGTGGGCTGACTGTGAAGGCTCTGAGAGACTTGGGGTTTAGGTTGGTGAGGAAGTAGTCTACAGTGCTGCTGCCAAGGGATGAGCTGTAGGTGTACCTACCAAAAAAGTCCCCTCAGCCTACCATTGACTATGTACAGACCCAGTGTTCCACAGAGCTTCAGGAGCTGTACTCCATTTTAGTTTTTCACTTTATCATAGTTTTTTCTAGGGGGGTCTGTGGGGAGGGAAAGGTTATTACTTCCCAGTAGATGTTTATCCCCATGACTGTTAATAGTGTCTTGTTCTTCTGCTGTTCTAGCATTCAGGTCTCCACAGACCAGGTGGTCTGAACGTTTGGGCCTGAACGTGACTTTTCTCCCCCTCTAGAATGTAGAACGTCTCTTCATTGAAGTAGGGTGACTCTGAGGGGGGAATGTATGAGGCACAGAGGAAGACGTTTTTATCTGTCAATGGCCTCCTTTAACCAGATAAAGATTTCTCCTGTTTTGATCAACTCGATTTAATTAGTCAGTTCAGATTTATTCCATATTAGATTTCCCCTGAGTCTCTGTCCTGTGTGATTCCTTTTAATTTGATGAATGGTAGGATTATCTCCCTATAACCTAGTGGACAGCCAGTGGAAACATCACCTCTCCACCATGTTTCATGTAGTACTACAATATCAACATCAATTTCATTCAGGAAGTCTGGGTTTCTGCTCTTTAGCCCAAAAGCAGAGGACTTCAAGCCTTGTAAATTCCAACATGCAACGTAAAAAGATTTCATAACTTTTTCTTTCCTTCAAATAAGACAAACACTCACAGTCCAACAAGAACTATTAAAATATGATTTTTCAATGAACGTAAACGCTTATTATGCAAATGTGATTTGTTTATCATTTAAGATAGCAGTTGTGTCATGCCTCTTGGGTGGATGTAGTGTGAGGAGAGTGGAGTTCTTGTGCTCATCTTACTATGATCCTTGGCCTATCACATGTGAGCATAGTAGACTCAGCCTGTGTTTAATGTCACTCATTTCATTGGTGGGGGCTGGGCCAGTTGCTCCTCTCACAGACCGTGAGTAGCTCTGCCTGCCGGGCTGTGGCTCCCCCAGGTGTGGATCTGCGGGGGGGGGGGGGGGGGGTGGTAGGCTTTGTCTAGTTGGGTCTGAAGCTGGGCTGGGGTGGTCTGTGCTGCGCTGGCTGTGGTGGGCATTGAGGTTGTGGCCATGGCCGGGGGGTCCAGGGTGCTGGTCCGGGGTGTTGTCTCTGTGATCTCGGTGGGGTGCAGATTGCTCCGTTGTTCCTGGGTTGAGAGGTCGGGTTGCGGTTTAAAGCGTCATCCTTGAGAGTCTTGGCAAGGATGGGGACTGTCTCCCTGTACAGGTGAACATGGTCATAGAGACAGTCCAGATCGAGGGTGGGATGGTGGGCCAGGTGTACATTGGGTCCAAAGGCACAGTCCCGGGAGAGGCTGGCATTTATTATTTGGATTGTGGGAGGGTATTCTCTCCCTCTCTCTCTCTCTTTCTCTCTTCTCTCTTTTCTCTCTCTCTAAAGTGCCGACAGAGGAGAACTCCTCTCCTCCTTTGCCTCTGAATGCAGACGTTTAGGTAGTCGTGTGTGTATGCTTGCACAGCACCGTGTGTGTGTGAGTGTGTGTTCTCGCCAGGCGGTCTGTTCATTAGCCGCTTGTGTTTGGTAGCTGTTCACACCTTGGCAAGACTGGCTGTCTTTCTCCTTGTTTTCATCGTAGCGTATCTATCTTTTACACCTGACAACGCTCTCTGGGGCTGTCTGTCAGTCTGTCTGAGAAGACACTGTCAATACTATGTGGTGAGTAATATTGTGGTCCATGTATTGTGTGTTGAGGCAGCCAGGTCACCCTTGATACAATTCAGTATTGGACGTCCATCCAGGATGTCAGGAGATGACATGGAAACTGGCCACTAGGAGCAACAGTGAGCACTGTTACCTTCAAATAGGTTTGGGTTTTTCTGGGGCCTTGTGGATGGCAGTGGGCATAACTATCTGCCTCTTATGCCAAAGGTTGCATGTTCAAATCCAGCAATATCATTTTTTTTATTTTTTAAATGTTCAAGCCTCTCCCAAACCTTAACCTTAACCCTTACATAAACCAAACCTTAAGCCTTACCTTAAAAGGTCGGAGTTAATGCCTAAACTTAACATTAAACACTTCAAGTTTGGAACAACTTTGAAATTGACATTTGAGAATCATGGATGAAAGCCTAATTCTGATGTAAGACTGTGAGAGCTGGTTGTGTTGAGGTCATTGTGTGTTGTGTGTTATTGTTGTTTGTGCAATGGGAAGGAGAATGTATGGCTTCTCAAGGGTACAGAAGAGGCTATTGGTGTGTGTGTGTGTTATATTGTTGTTTGTTTGTGAGTGTGTGAGATAGCGTGAAGGTGACTCCAGGGTTCTGTCATGTCTAAGCTAATCCTCTGGACCACTTCCAGCTCCTCCCCCAGGGCTCTGCTGCCAGCCAATCAAAAAGTAGGATTTAATCGCATCCAAAATAGGGCCCATGTCGTGCACACACACACAAACATAAACACACACACACTCGTCTTTTTTAGGAGTGCATATTTCCCAATCGCCAATGGAGCACCTTCAAGTAAGGAAAGGCTTGGCAGAGCATCTATCATTCTTTCTTATCTCTATTCCTCCTTTCTCTTTTCCCCCTCCATTTTCATCTCCCTTTTCATTCTCTCCTCCTTACTCTCCCTGTGCCTAGCCTTCCCTCCCAACCCGTAAACATTACACTCACAGAAGTTCCAACATAATAGACATTTCAAATGGCATATGTCTATATACAGTGTTGTAATGAAAATAGTTAAAGTACACGAGGGAAAATAAATAAACACAAATATGGGTTCTATTTACAATGGTGTTTGTTGTTCACTGGTTGCCCTTTTCTTGCAGTAACAGGTCACAAATTTTGCTGCTGTGATGGCACACTGTGGTATTTCACCCAGCAGATATGGGAGTTTATCAAAATTGGGTTTGTTTTAAAACTCTGTGTGTATCTGTGTAATCTGAGGGAAATATGCCTCTCTAATATGGTCAAACATTTGGCAGGAGGTTAGGAAGTGCAGTTCAGTTTCCACCTCATTTGTGGGCAGTGAGCACATAGCCTGTCTTCTCTTGAGAGCCATGTCTGCCTACGGCGGTCTTTCTCAATAGCAAGGCAATGCTCACTGAGTCTGTACATAGTCAAAGCGTTCTTTATGTTTGGGTCAGTCACAGTGGTTAGTTATTCTACCAATGTGTACAATTAAATATATTTTTGTCTTCTCATGATTTGGTTGGTTCTTATTGTGTTGCTGTCCTGGGGCTGTGTGGCGGTGTGTTTGTGTTTGTGAACAGAGCCCCAGGACCAGCTTGCTTAGGGGACTCTTTACCAGGTTCATCTCTCTGTATGTGATGGTTTTGTTATGGAATGTTTGGGAATTGTTTCCTTTTTATTTTTTTATTGAACCTTTATTTAACTAGGAAAGTCAGTTAAGAACGTCTCTTTTCTGGATTTGGATAATTAGTGGGTATCGGCCTAATTCTGCTCTGCATGCATTAGTTGGTGTTCTACGTTGTACAGGGTAGATATTTTTGCAGAATTCTGCATGCAGAGTGTCAATTTGGTGTTTGTCCCATTTTGTGAATTCTTGGTTGGTGAGCGGACCCCAGACCTCACAACCATAAAGGGCAATGGGTTCTATAACTGATTCAAGTATTTTTAGCCAGATCCTAACTGGTATGTCAAATTGTATGTTCCCTTTGATGGCATAGAAGGCCCTTCTTGCCTTGTCTGTCAGCTCATTCACAGCTTTCTGGAAGTTACCTGTGGCTCTGATGTTTAGGCCGAGGTATGTATAGTTTTGTGTGTGCTCTCAGGCAACGGTGTCTAGATGGAATTTGTATTTGTGGTCCTTTGGTACACCATTATTTTTGTCTTACTGAGATTTACTGTCAGGGCCCAGGTCTGACAGAATCTGTGCAGAAGATCTAGGTGCTGCTGTAGGCCCTCCTTGGTTGGTGACAGAAGTACCAGATCATCAGCAAAAAGTAGACATTTGACTTCAGATTCTAGTAGGGTGAGGCCGGGTCCTGCAGACTGTTCTGGTGCCCTCGCCAATTCGTTGATATGTATGTTGAATAGGGTGGGGCTTAAGCTGCATTCCTGTCTCACCCCATGGCCCTGTGGAAAGAAATGTTTGTTTTTTGCCAATTTTCACCACACACTACTTGTTTGTGTACATGGATTATATACTGACGCATGTTTTTCCCCCCTAACACCATTTTTCTTTGCTTTTCTTTTTGAACTTTTTAGATTTGATTGGGAAGCAGAGAGGTCAAATATAATGTTTAGGTTGTCTACTGCCAAGTTTACACCTTCACTATTACAGTGGAACGTTTTGTCCAGGGAATTGTCTAAATGGGATTTAATTGGTTGTTGCCTAGTTGTTTTTTGGTGGGTTTCCACACTACTCTCCTTCCGTCTCGAATCAAATCAAACTTTATTTGTCACATACACGGTTAGCAGATGTTAATGCGAGTGGAGCGAAATGCTTGTGCTTATTGTTCCGACCATGCAGTGATATCTAACAAGTAACCTAACAATTTCACAACAACTACCTTATACACACAAGTGTAAAGGAATGAATAAGAATATGTACATAAAAATATACAGTGGGGCAAAAAAGTATTTAGTCAGCCACCAATTGTGCAAGTTCTCCCACTTAAAAAGATGAGAGGCCTGTAATTTTCATCATAGGTACACTTCAACTATGACAGACAAAATGAGGAAAAAAAGTCCAGAAAATCACATTGTAGGATTTTTTAAATGAATTTAATGAATCTCTCTTTCCTCTCCATTCTCTCTCTCTGTTCCTCCCCCTTCTCTATCTCCATTCATCCCCCTTCTCTCTCTGTTCCTCCCCCTTCTCTCTCTCAGTTCCTCTCCATTCTCTCTCTGTTCCTCCCCCTTCTCTCTCTCTGTTCCTCCCCCTCTCTCTCTCTGTTCCTCCCCTTCTCTCTCTCTGTTCCTCCCCCTTCTATCTCTCTGTTCCTCCCCCTTCTCTCTCTCTGTTCCTCCCCATTCTCTCTCTGTGTTCCTCCCCCTTCTCTCTCTCTGTTCCTCCCCCTTCTGTATCTCTGTTCCTCCCCCTTCTCTCTCTCTGTTCCTCCCCCTTCTCTCTCTGTTCCTCCCCCTCCCCATTCTCTCTCCGTTCCTCCCCCTTACCTCTCCGTTCCTCTTGCTCTCTGTTCCTCCCCCTCTCACTCTCTCTGTTCCTCCACCTCCCTGTCTCTAAACTCTATTGACTCAGATCTCTGAAAAATGCTGATTACAATCTTCACAGTGAAGGTGTGTGTGTGTGTGTGTGTGTGTGTGTGTGTGTGTGTGTGTGTGTGTGTGTGTGTGTGTGTGTGTGTGTGTGTGTGTGTGTGTGTGTGTGTGTGTGCGCGTGTGTGTAAAGGGAGCGAGCAAGATGGAGAGGTGGAAAATCTGCACATCTCCGTATCTCTCTATCTTCCAAGTAGGACGCATTTACATTTACATTACATTTAAGTCATTTAGCAGATGCTCTTATCCAGAGCGACTTACAAATTGGTGCATTCACCTTATGACATCCAGTGGAACAGTCACTTTACAATAGTGCATCTAAAACTTAAGGGGGGTGAGAGGGATTACTTATCCTATCCTAGGTATTCCTTAAAGAGGTGGGGTCTCAGGTGTCTCCGGAAGGTGGTGATTGACTCCGCTGTCCTGGCGTCGTGAGGGAGTTTGTTCCACCATTGGGGGGCCAGGGCAGCGAACAGTTTTGACTGGGCTGAGCGGGAGCTGTACTTCCTCAGTGGTAGGGAGGCGAGCAGGCCAGAGGTGGATGAACGCAGTGCCCTTGTTTGGGTGTAGGGCCTGATCAGAGCCTGGAGGTACTGAGGTGCCGTTCCCCTCACAGCTCCGTAGGCAAGCACCATGGTCTTGTAGCGGATGCGAGCTTCAACTGGAAGCCAGTGGAGAGAACGGAGGAGCGGGGTGACGTGAGAGAACTTGGGAAGGTTGAACACCAGACGGGCTGCGGCGTTCTGGATGAGTTGAAGGGGTTTAATGGCACAGGCAGGGAGCCCAGCCAACAGCGAGTTGCAGTAATCCAGACGGGAGATGACAAGTGCCTGGATTAGGACCTGCGCCGCTTCCTGTGTGAGGCAGGGTCGTACTCTGCGGATGTTGTAGAGCATGAACCTACAGGAACGGGCCACCGCCTTGATGTTGGTTGAGAACGACAGGGTGTTGTCCAGGATCACGCCAAGGTTCTTGGCGCTCTGGGAGGAGGACACAATGGAGTTGTCAACCGTGATGGCGAGATCATGGAACGGGCAGTCCTTCCCCGGGAGGAAGAGCAGCTCCGTCTTGCCGAGGTTCAGCTTGAGGTGGTGATCCGTCATCCACACTGATATGTCTGCCAGACATGCAGAGATGCGATTCGCCACCTGGTCATCAGAAGGGGGAAAGGAGAAGATTAATTGTGTGTCGTCTGCATAGCAATGATAAGAGAGACCATGTGAGGTTATGACAGAGCCAAGTGACTTGGTGTATAGCGAGAATAGGAGAGGGCCAAGAACAGAGCCCTGGGGGACACCAGTGGTGAGAGCGCGTGGTGAGGAGACAGATTCTCGCCACGCCACCTGGTAGGAGCGACCTGTCAGGTAGGACGCAATCCAAGCGTGGGCCGCGCCGGAGATGCCCAACTCGGAGAGGGTGGAGAGGAGGATCTGATGGTTCACAGTATCGAAGGCAGCCGATAGATCTAGAAGGATGAGAGCAGAGGAGAGAGAGTTAGCTTTAGCAGTGCGGAGCGCCTCCGTGATACAGAGGAGAGCAGTCTCAGTTGAATGACTAGTCTTGAAACCTGACTGATTTGGATCAAGAAGGTCATTCAGAGAGAGATAGCGGGAGAGCTGGCCAAGGACGGCACGTTCAAGAGTTTTGGAGAGAAAAGAAAGAAGGGATACTGGTCTGTAATTGTTGACATCGGAGGGATCGAGTGTAGGTTTTTTCAGAAGGGGTGCAACTCTCGCTCTCTTGAAGACGGAAGGGACGTAGCCAGCGGTCAGGGATGAGTTGATGAGCGAGGTGAGGTAAGGGAGAAGGTCTCCGGAAATGGTCTGGAGAAGAGAGGAGGGGATAGGGTCAAGCGGGCAGGTTGTTGGGCGGCCGGCCGTCACAAGACGCGAGATTTCATCTGGAGAGAGAGGGGAGAAAGAGGTCAGAGCACAGGGTAGGGCAGTGTGAGCAGAACCAGCGGTGTCGTTTGACTTAGCAAACGAGGATCGGATGTCGTCGACCTTCTTTTCAAAATGGTTGACGAAGTCATCTGCAGAGAGGGGAGGAGGGGGGGGAGGAGGATTCAGGAGGGAGGAGAAGGTGGCAAAGAGCTTCCTAGGGTTAAAGGCAGATGCTTGGAATTTAGTGTGGTAGAAAGTGGCTTTAGCAGCAGAGACAGAGGAGGAAAATGTAGAGAGGAGGGAGTGAAAGGATGCCAGGTCCGCAGGGAGGCGAGTTTTCCTCCATTTCCGCTCGGCTGCCCGGAGCCCTGTTCTGTGAGCTCGCAATGAGTCATCGAGCCACGGAGCGGGAGGGGAGGACCGAGCCGGCCTGGAGGATAGGGGACATAGAGAGTCAAGGGATGCAGAGAGGGAGGAGAGGAGGGTTGAGGAGGCAGAATCAGGAGATAGGTGGAAGGTTTGAGCGGAGGGAAGAGATGATAGGATGGAAGAGGAGAGAGTAGCGGGGGAGAGAGAGCGAAGGTTGGGACGGCGCGATACCATCCGAGTAGGGGCAGTGTGGGAGGTGTTGGATGAGAGCGAGAGGGAAAAGGATACAAGGTAGTGGTCGGAGACTTGGAGGGGTTAGTGGAAGAACAGCATCTAGTAAAGATGAGGTCGAGCGTATTGCCTGCCTTGTGAGTAGGGGGGGAAGGTGAGAGGGTGAGGTCAAAAGAGGAGAGGAGTGGAAAGAAGGAGGCAGAGAGGAAAGAGTCAAAGGTAGACGTGGGGAGGTTAAAGTCGCCCAGAACTGTGAGAGGTGAGCCGTCCTCAGGAAAGGAGCTTATCAAGGCATCAAGCTCATTGATGAACTCTCCGAGGGAACCTGGAGGGCGATAAATGATAAGGATGTTAAGCTTGAAAGGGCTAGTAACTGTGACAGCATGGAATTCAAAGGAGGCGATAGACAGATGGGTAAGGGGAGAAAGAGAGAATGACCACTTGGGAGAGATGAGGATCCCGGTGCCACCACCCCGCTGACCAGACGCTCTCGGGGTGTGCGAGAACACGTGGGCGGACGAAGAGAGAGCAGTAGGAGTAGCAGTGTTGTCTGTGGTGATCCATGTTTCCGTCAGTGCCAAGAAGTCGAGCGACTGGAGGGAGGCATAGGCTGAGATGAACTCTGCCTTGTTGACCGCAGATTGGCAGTTCCAGAGGCTACCGGAGACCTGGAACTCCACGTGGGTCGTGCGCGCTGGGACCACCAGAGTAGGGTGGCCGCGGCCACGCGGTGTGGAGCGTTTGTATGGTCTGTGCAGAGAGGAGAGAACAGGGATAAACAGACACATAGTTGACAGGCTACAGAAGAGGCTATGCTAATGCAAAGGAGATTGGAATGACAAGTGGACTACACGTCTCGAATGTTCAGAAAGTTAAGCTACGTATCTCTCTATCCTCCAAGTAGGACACATCTCTCTATCCTCCAAGTAGGACACATCTCTCTATCCTCCATGTAGGACACATCTCTCTATCCTCCATGTAGGACACATCTCTCTATCCTCCATGTAGGACACATCTCTCTATCCTCCAGTAGGAGAGCATCTCTCTATCCTCCAAGTAGGAAGCACATCTCTATCCTCCATGTAGAATGACACATGACTCTATCCTCCATGTAGGACACATCTCTCTATCCTCCATGTAGGACACATCTCTCTATCCTCCAAGTAGGACACATCTCTCTATCCTCCATGTAGGACACATCTCTCTATCCTCCAAGTAGGAAGCACATCTCTCTATCCTCCATGTAGGACACATCTCTCTATCCTCCAAGTAGGACACATCTCTCTATCCTCCAAGTAGGACACATCTCTCTATCCTCCATGTAGGACACATCTCTCTATCCTCCATGTAGGACACATCTCTCTATCCTCCATGTAGGACACATCTCTCTATCCTCCATGTAGGACACATCTCTCTATCCTCCAAGTAGGACACATCTCTCTATCCTCCATGTAGGACACATCTCTCTATCCTCCAAGTAGGAAGCACATCTCTCTATCCTCCATGTAGGACACATCTCTCTATCCTCCAAGTAGGACACATCTCTCTATCCTCCATGTAGGACACATCTCTCTATCCTCCAAGTAGGACACATCTCTCTATCCTCCATGTAGGACACATCTCTCTATCCTCCATGTAGGACACATCTCTCTATCCTCCATGTAGGACACATCTCTCTATCCTCCATGTAGGACACATCTCTCTATCCTCCAAGTAGAACACATCTCTCTATCCTCCATGTAGGACACATCTCTCTATCCTCCAAGTAGGACACATCTCTCTATCCTCCAAGTAGGAAGCACATCTCTCTATCCTCCATGTAGGACACATCTCTCTATCCTCCATGTAGGACACATCTCTCTATCCTCCATGTAGGACACATCTCTCTATCCTCCATGTAGGACACATCTCTCTATCCTCCAAGTAGGACACATCTCTCTATCCTCCATGTAGGACACATCTCTCTATCCTCCAAGTAGGAAGCACATCTCTCTATCCTCCATGTAGGACACATCTCTCTATCCTCCAAGTAGGACACATCTCTCTATCCTCCATGTAGGACACATCTCTCTATCCTCCAAGTAGGAAGCACATCTCTCTATCCTCCATGTAGGACACATCTCTCTATCCTCCATGTAGGACACATCTCTCTATCCTCCATGTAGGACACATCTCTCTATCCTCCATGTAGGACACATCTCTCTATCCTCCAAGTAGGACACATCTCTCTATCCTCCATGTAGGACACATCTCTCTATCCTCCAAGTAGGACACATCTCTCTATCCTCCATGTAGGACACATCTCTCTATCCTCCAAGTAGGACACATCTCTCTATCCTCCAAGTAGGACACATCTCTCTATCCTCCATGTAGGACACATCTCTCTATCCTCCATGTAGGACACATGCTAATGAGGAAAATACACATCTTTATTCACAACACACACATACACACACACACACACAGCAGGTTATCACACAAGGCAGTAGGCTAAGCACAAATGTTCGTTCCATAATGTAATTAGCGGGAAAACACCATTGTCAAAAGCGCACCGGACATGCAAGCGGTTTCATGTGACCGAGATGGAAATATCTGTTCGAAATGTAGAAAGATGCTAAGGGTGCTAATATGACTGGGATTATCCCTTTGGCTACTGGACAATGAAAAAGTTTTAGATCAAATGATTGTCTCCACTGATATGGTCTGATTTTGGCTCCTTCGAGGCAAGGTAAGACATGCCTCATCATATATAGTAAAACGTTCAGGTTTCAAACAATTACGTTTATTTTTTCAAAATGTATACTGCCTCCAGATCATTGCAAAGTGCTGTGTGATGTGCTGGGGAAGCCTGCCTTCCCTGACCTGTGTGTTTGCTGTTTGAGATGCTGTAGCAGCAGCTCTTGCACTGTCTGACAGATTTTCCACTGAAAGGCTCTGTATCTGTATGCTGTAGGTGTGTGATAAATAAGATGCATAACCAATATACTGCACACGCAACAATTTAATTCCACTAAATTATGCAAATGAACCTATAGACCGATACACATGACCAGTCAAATATATTTCCATATTTTAAGAGGCTAAAAGGCATTATTTCGGCAAATTTATTTATTGGCTTTTCAATTTTGTTATCGGCCAAAAGCTGGCTATTACGAGCTACGGAAACCCTGACACATGCATGCAGGCTCACACACACACACAGTTTCTACCCTGAGGCACCCTGTGTGATCAATCAGTCAATTTAAAGGGTCTGGCAGCTGAGATGGGAGCCTTGATGTGATCAATAAACAACTGAAAAGCCAGTATGACACACACACACACACACACACACACACACACACACACACACACACACACACACACACACACACACACACACACACACACACACACACACACACACACACACACACACACACACACACACACACACACACACACACACACACACACACACACACACACACACACATATAGGAGGACAAAGGGGTCAAATCCCAGACAAAGGGCGGGTGACTGTATAAGCAGCTAAGGAGAGAGAAGGAGAGAGAGAGACAAGGCAAGAAAGGCCTTCTATGCCATCAAAAGGAACATAAAATTCCACATACCAAGGATCTGGCTTAAAAGACTTGAATCGGTTACAGAACCCATTGCCCTTTATGGTTGTGAGGTCTGGGGTCTGCTCACCAACCAAGAATTCACAAAATGGGACAAACACCAAATTGAGACTCTGCATACAGAATTCTGAATTCTGAAAAAAAACCACAAAAATCACCAAATAATGCATGCAAAGCAGAATTAGGCCGATACCCGCTAATGATCCAAATTCTGGAACGGCCTAAAATGCATGCATTTCCTTTGGCTCCCGGGTGGCACAGGGGTCTAAGGCACTGCATCTCAGTGCAAGAGGCATCACTACAGTCCTTGGTTAGATTCCTGGCTGTATCACATCCGGCTGTGATTGGGAGTTCCGTAGGGCGGCGCACAATTGGCCCAGTGTCGTCCGGGTTTGGCCTGGGAAGGCTGTCATTGTAAATAAGAATTTGTTCTTAACTGACTTTCCTAGTTAAATAAAGGTTCAATAAAAAATAGAAAGGAAGCAAAAAGCCATCACTTACAGAAAGATGAACCTGGAGAAGAGTCCCATAAGCAAGCTGGTCCTGGGGCTCTGTTCACAAACACAAACACACCCCCACAGTTCCCCAGGACAGCAACACAATTAGACCCAACCAAATCATGACAAATCATTAACAAAAAAACTGAGCGAACTAGAATGCTATTTGGCCCTAAACAGAGAGCACACAGTGGCAGAATACCTGATCACTGTGACTGACCAAAACTTACGGAAAGATATGACTATGTACAGACTCAGTGAGCATAGCCTTGCTATTGAGAAAGGCCGCCATAGGCAGACCTGGCACTCAAGAGAAGACAGGCTATGTGCACACTGCTCACAAAATGAGATGGAAACTGAGCTGCACTTCCTAACCTCCTGCCCAATGTATGACCATATTAGAGACACATATTTCCCTCAGATTACACAGATCCACAAAGAATTTGAAAACAAACCCAACTTTGATAATCTCCCATATCTATTGGATGAAATACCACAATGTACCATCACAGCAGCAAGATCTGTGACCTGTTGCCACAAGAAAAGGGCAACCAGTGAATAACAAACACCCATATTTATGTTTGATTTATTTTCCCTTTTGTACTTTAACAATTTGCACATCACTACAACACTGTACAGTATATAGACATAATGACATTTGAAATGTCTTTATTCCTTTGTAACTTCTGTGAGTGTAATATTTACTGTTAATTACTTTTGTTTATTTCACTTTTGTTTATTATCTATTTCACTTGCTTTGGCAATGTTAACGTATTTTTCCCATGCCAATAAAGCACTTGAATTGAATTGAATTGAGGGAGAGAGAGACAGAGAGAGAGACAGAGAGAGAGACAGAGAGAGACAGAGAGAGACAGAGAGATGGGACGGGGATAAGGATAAGGAGGGTGAATGAGGACAGTCTGAAACAGAGAGGAGATAAGAGCAGGACTGTGTAGGTTTTGGAGACCGAAGACAGGAAGACGGAGAAGAAATGCACAGAGAGATCGGAGAATAGAGGGTATCTGGCTCTTTAATGTCTGTCCTATATAAATGGCATATATATATATATATAACCTTGTTTAACAGCTCTGAGCTACAAGGACAGCGGGATGGTGGGATGGTTGGAAGATAAGAGAGATGTACATGTATATCTTGTTTATTTTATCCTCCACTGAACCTGTTGGACTCATATCTGGATATCTGTTATTTTTGCAACCTTTTGGTTTTTAAACAACTAATTGGCTGATGTTGGTTCAATTATTTGAATTCCATTTCGTTCATGTCATGCTGGTGAAAGAGGACCCAAACGCGACTTAACAGAAACAGAGTTTATTAATGCTCAAAACGGAATAACTGAAATCCTCTAGATTTGTAGAGGGGAAAACAACTGGAGAAGCGGCCACAGACTGCAGGTCGCTCCGGGTAGGCGCAGGCCGTAGTCGACTGAAACACCTGCTCACACGCAGCGTCTGATGAAGGCACAAAACACGACAGGACAGGGTGATACACAATCACGGCAAAAAACACGACAGGACAGGGCGAAACGCAATCACAGCATGGTGAATACAATGCAAGGAACCGACGGCACAGGAACGGAACACAAAGGAATAAATAGGGACTCTAATCAGGGAAAGGATCGGGAACAGGTGTGGGAAGACTAAATGATGATTAGGGGAATAGGAACAGCTGGGAGCAGGAACGGAACGATAGAGAGAAGAGAGAGCGAGAGAGTGAGAGAGGGAGGGGGAGAGAGAGGGATAGGAGGGAAAGAACCAAATAAGACCAGCAGAGGGAAACGAATAGCATGGGGAGCACAGGGACAAGACATGATAATAAATGACAAACATGACAGTACCCCCACTCACCGAGCGCCTCCTGGCGCTCTCGAGGAGGAACACTGGCAGCAACGGAGGAAATCATAGATCAAACGGTCCAGCACGTCCCGAGAAAGAACCCAACTCCTCTCCTCAGGACCGTAACGAAAAACGATAAAAGGGAAACTAGGGTACTACTCTAAAAAAAAAATGAGAACTAGGGACAGACTGAGACACAGCAAGGGCAGGGACAAGAACAGGAGAGATGCGATGGCAGGGAACAGACTGAGACCCAGCAAGACCAGGAGCAGAAGCAGAAAAAAATTACCAGACTTCTTCTGCGCGCAGTCTGAACACGCAGCCACGAAACGGCGCGTGTCACGCTCCTGAGTCGGCCACCAAAAGCGCTGGCGAATAGACGCAAGAGTGCCTCGAACACCGGGATGACCAGCTAACTTGGCAGAGTGAGCCCACTGAAGAACAGCCAGACGAGTGGAAACAGGAACGAAAAGGAGGTTACTAGGACAAGCGCGCGGCGACGCAGTGTGCGTGAGTGCTTGCTTAACCTGTCTTTCAATTCCCCAGACTGTCAACCCGACAACACGCCCATAAGGAAGAATCCCCTCGAGATCAGTAGAAGCCACAGAAGAACTAAACAGACGGGATAAGGCATCAGGCTTGGTGTTCTTGCTACCCGGACGGTAAGAAATCACAAACTCGAAACGAGCGAAAAACAACGCCCAACGAGCTTGACGGGCATTAAGTCGTTTGGCAGAACGGATGTACTCAAGGTTCTTATGGTCTGTCCAAACGACAAAAGGAACGGTCGCCCCCTCCAACCACTGTCGCCATTCGCCTAGGGCTAAGCGGATGGCGAGCAGTTCACGGTTACCCACATCATAGTTGCGCTCAGATGGCGACAGGCGATGAGAAAAATAAGCGCAAGGATGAACCTTATCGTCAGACTGGAAGCGCTGGGATAGAATGGCTCCCACGCCTACCTCTGAAGCGTCAACCTCGACAATAAATTGTCTAGTGACGTCAGGAGTAACGAGGATAGGAGCGGACGTAAAACGTTCTTTTAGAAGATCAAAAGCTCCCTGGGCGGAACCGGACCACTTAAAACACGTCTTGACAGAAGTAAGAGCTGTGAGAGGGGCAGCAACTTGACCGAAATTACGAATGAAACGCCGATAGAAATTAGCGAAACCTAAAAGCGCTGCAACTCGACACGTGACCTTGAACGGGCCAATCACTGACAGCTTGGACCTTAGCGGAATCCATCTGAATGCCTTCAGCGGAAATAACGGAACCGAGAAAAGTAACGGAGGAGACATGAAAAGAGCACTTCTCAGCCTTTACGTAGAGACAATTCTCTAAAAGGCGCTGTAGAACACGTCGAACGTGCTGAACATGAATCTCGAGTGACGGAGAAAAAAATCAGGATATCGTCAAGATAGACAAAAACAAAATGTTCAGCATGTCTCTCAGAACATCATTAACTAATGCCTGAAAAACAGCTGGCGCATTGGCGAGACCGAACGGCAGAACCCGGTACTCAAAATGCCCTAACGGAGTGTTAAACGCCGTTTTCCACTCGTCCCCCTCTCTGATGCGCACGAGATGGTAAGCGTTACGAAGGTCCAACTTAGTAAAGCACCTGGCTCCCTGCAGAATCTCGAAGGCTGATGACATAAGGGGAAGCGGATAACGATTCTTAACCGTTATGTCATTCAGCCCTCGATAATCCACGCAGGGGCGCAGAGTACCGTCCTTCTTCTTAACAAAAAGAACCCCGCCCCGGCCGGAGAAGAAGAAGGCACTATGGTACCGGCGTCAAGAGACACAGACAAATAATCCTCGAGAGCCTTACGTTCGGGAGCCGACAGAGAGTATAGTCTACCTCGAGGAGGCGTGGTCCCTGGAAGGAGATCAATACTACAATCATACGACCGGTGAGGAGGAAGGGAGTTGGCTCGGGACCGACTGAAGACCGTGCGCAGATCATGATATTCCTCCGGCACTCCTGTCAAATCGCCAGGTTCCTCCTGAGAAGTAGGGAGAGAAGAAACGGGAGGGATGGCAGACATTAAACACTTCACATGACAAGAAACGTTCCAGGATAGGATAGAATTACTAGACCAATTAATAGAAGGATTATGACATACTAGCCAGGGATGACCCAAAACAACAGGTGTAAACGGTGAACGGAAAATCAAAAAGAAATAGTCTCACTGTGGTTACCAGATACTGTGAGAGTTAAAGGTAGTGTCTCAAATTTGATACTGGGAAGATGACTACCATCTAAGGCAAACATGGGCGTAGGCTTGTCTAATGGTCTGAAAGGAATGTTATGTTTCCGAACCCATGCTTCGTCCATGAAACAACCCTCAGCCCCAGAGTCAATCAAGGCACTGCATGTAGCACCCGAACCGGTCCAGCGTAGATGGACCGACATAGTAGTACAAGATCTAGATGAAGGGACCTGAGTAGTAGCGCTCACCAGTAGCCCTCCGCTTACTGATGGGCTCTGGCCTCTTACTGGACATGAAATAACAAAATGTCCAGCAACTCCGCAATAGAGGCACAGGCGGTTGGTGATCCTCTGTTCCCTCTCCTTATTCGAGATGCGAATCCCTCCCAGCTGCATGGGCTCAGTCTCAAAGCCAGAGGAGGGAGATGGTTGCGATGCGGAGCAGGGAAACACCGTTGATGCGAGCTCTCTTCCACGAGCCCGGTGACGAAGATCTACCCGTCGTTCTATGCGGATGGCGAGAGCAATCAAAGAGTCCACATCTGAAGGAACCTCCCGGGAAAGAATCTCATCCTTAACCGCTGCGTGGAGTCCCTCCAGAAAACGAGCGAGCAGCGCCGGCTCGTTCCACTCACTAGAGGCAGCAAGAGTGCGAAACTCAATGGAATAATCCGTTATGGACCGTTCACCTTGGCATAAGGAAGCCAGGGCCCTAGAAGCCTCCTCACCAAAAACTGAACGGTCAAAAACCCGAATCATCTCCTCTTTAAAGTTCTGGAATCTGTTAGAGCAATCAGCCCTTGCCTCCCAGATAGCTGTGCCCCATTCTCGAGCCCGGCCAGTAAGGAGTGAAATGACGTAAGCAACCCGAGCTCTCTCTAGAGTATGTGTGGGGTTGGAGAGAGAACACAATCTCACACTGCGTGAGAAAGGAGCGGCACTCAGTGGGCTGCCCGGAGTAGCAAGGTGGGTTATTAACCCTGGGTTCTGGAGGCTCGGCAGGCCAGGGAGTAACAGGTGGCACGAGACGTAGACTCTGGAACTGTCCAGAGAGGTCGGAAACCTGAGCGGCCAGGTTCTCCACGGCATGGCGAGCAGCAGACAATTCCTGCTCGTGTCTGCCGAGCATGGCTCCTTGGATCTTGACGACAGTGTAAACAGCGTCTGAAGTCGCTGGGTCCATTCCTCGGTCGGTTCCTTCTGTCATGCTGGTGAAAGAGGACCCAAACGCGACTTAACAGAAACAGAGTTTATTAATGCTCAAAACGGAATAACTGAAATCCTCTAGATTTGTAGAGGGGAAAACAACTGGAGAAGCGGCCACAGACTGCAGGTCGCTTCGGGTAGGCGCAGGCCGTAGTCGACTGAAACACCTGCTCACACGCAGCGTCTGATGAAGGCACAAAACACGACAGGACAGGGTGATACACAATCACGGCAAAAAAACACGACAGGACAGGGCGAAACGCAATCACAGCATGGTGAATACAATGCAAGGAACCGACGGCACAGGAACGGAACACAAAGGAATAAATAGGGACTCTAATCAGGGGGAAAGGATCGGGAACAGGTGTGGGAAGACTAAATGATGATTAGGGGAATAGGAACAGCTGGGAGCAGGAACGGAACGATAGAGAGAAGAGAGAGCGAGAGAGTGAGAGAGGGAGGGGGAGAGAGAGGGATAGGAGGGAAAGAACCAAATAAGACCAGCAGAGGGAAACGAATAGCATGGGGAGCACAGGGACAAGACATGATAATAAATGACAAACATGACAGTTCAGGTTTTTTCTTTGCGCACATTGCACAGTTTCCCTGGAGAAAAATCAGATCCAGCCTCAGCTGTGCGATGTAGTAGGGAGTTGTAGTTTCCAACAGGCCAATATTCTACATATTTTAGCGCATAAAACATGGTATTAACGTCAATGACCATAATCCATTGCGCCATCTACTTGTCTGGTCTGAGACCTGAATGCTTTTTACCTTGAAGAACTACTAAATTAGGGATTTTGTGGAAGAGCATTGGAGCAGCTCTGTAGACATGAGATGATGACTTGGAATTAAAGAATAAAGTCGTAAAATGTAATATACACAGCAATTGAAATATTTGACTAAAGTAAAGTAGTGTGAATAAATGATGGTGAATAAGTGATAAGTAGTAATGGGCAGTCACTACTATCATGGGACTTTTATTAAATGTTTCAGTCTGTGTTGTTACAGAATTCAACCCACATAATTGAAACCGAAATTGAAAACCGTGATTATTTTGTAATAATAATCCAACCGAAACTGGACCGACCTCAAAAAGCACTAATCGCTCAGCGGTAGTTACTATATACTGCAAGAGAACACCCGATGTTCTGTCCAGCATACATAAACCACAGAGCTCTCTCCTTCCTAAAGGACTGCAGTACACTGAGTCTGTTTGTCTATCGGGTTCTGGATTACTCCTCTCCTAAACTGTAGATAGATTAGGCTGTACTGGTGTGTGTGTGTGTGTGAGAGAGAGAGCATTAGAATTTGTTAGAATAGAGCAGATGTACAGCATCTGTCATGTCTGTGCACTTCGGAGAGTTGGAATAGTAGTAAGGTAATCACACAAGTGCACACTCGCCACACACACACACGTTTCCCTTAAACACTCTGTGTATGTGGCTTCATGAGAAAATCCTACCCCTCTCTTTTCTCTGTCTCTCGATAGCTTCCATAGACTCTCCAGATGCCTTTCAACCGCTGTAGAATGAGTTATTATGGGCCAGGAGCCAGAGAATTAGAGTTTCTCTCTGCAGGAAAAGCACTTAACCTCAGTGCCCTATGTGTAATCACTAACCATTAACAACCCCTCATCGATAACACACCATGTGCACTACAGTTGTATAATGCTAGATAGAGCAGCTGCTCCTTTGAGTCCATCTATCATATTAATAGTCAACAGCTATAGCTAGTTTTGGATAGCTGCGGTATGCTAATGACTGCTAGTGAGCTTCATTAAAGACATGCTTTGGCGACTAAAAAAAATTAAAATGTTAAACTTTATGCTTTGGGCTGTATGTGTCAATGTGTAGTTCATACATGCATACTATATGAACAAAGTTATTGTCTTACCTCAAAGTGACTGTTTATTGGAAGCTGAGCGGCACAGGCCAGCTCCCTATCATTTCCAGTTCTGGCCAATGAGCTTCAGCCCCTTGCATTTTATTTATTTATTTATTTTGATTTATTTCAACTTTATTTAACCAGGTAAGCTAGTTGAGAACAAGTTCTAATTTACAACTGCGACCAGGCCAAGATGTACAAGTGTACAGTCAATAACACAATAGAACAACAACAAAAAAGTCTATATACAGTCTATATACAGTCTATATACAGTCTATATACAGTCTATATACAGTGTGTGCAAATGGCGTGAGGCGGTAAGGCAATAAATGGGCCACAGTAGCGAAGTAATTACAATTTAGCAAATTAACACTGGAGTGATAGATGAGCTGATGATGATGTGCAGGTTGAAATACTGGTGTGCAAAAGAGCAGAAAAGTAAATAAAAACAATATGGGGATGAGGTAGGTAGATTTGGTGGGCTATTTACAGATGGTCTATGTACAGCTGCAGCAATCGGTTAGCTGCTCAGATAGCTGATGTTTAAAGTTAGTGAGGGAAATATAAGTCTCCAGCTTCAGCGATTTTTGCAATTCGTTCCAGTCATTGGAAGTAGAGAACTGGAAGGAAAGGAGGCCAACGGAGGTGTTGGCTTTGGGGATGACCAGTGAGATATACCTGTTGGAGCGAGTGCTACGGGTGGGTGTTGTTATTGTGACCAGTGAGCTGAGATAAGGCGGAGCTTTACCTAGCATAGACTTATAGATGACCTGGAGCCAGTGGGTCTGGCGACGAATATGTAGCGAGGGCCAGCCGACTAGAGCATACAGGTCTCATGGGCTTTGGTGACCAAACAGATGGCACTGTGATTGACTGCATCCAGTTTGCTGAGTAGAGTATTGGAAGCTATTTTGTAAATGACATCGCCGAAGTCGAGGATCGGTAGGATAGTCAGTTTTACGAGGGTATGTTTGACGGCAGAACCGTCCAGAGCAGTGAGGCTAGTCGGGCGGGCGGGTGTGGTCAGCGAACGGTTGAAAAGCATGCATTTTGTTTTACTGGTGTTTAAGAGCAGTTCGAGGCCACGGAAGGAGTGTTGTGTGGCATTGAAGCTCGTTTGTTAACACAGTGTCCAATGAAGGGCCAGAAGTATACAGAATGGTGTCATCTGCGTAGAGGTGGATCAGGTAATCACCCGCAGTACGAGCGACATTAAATACAGAGAAAATATTCGGCCCGAGAATTTAACCCTGTGGTACCCGCATAGAGACTGCCAGAGGTCGGGACAACAGGCCCTCCGATTTGACACTGAATTCTGTCTGAGAAGTAGTTGGTGAACAAGGCGAGGAAGTCATTTGAGAAACCAAGGCTGCTGAGTCTGTCGATAAGAATGCGGTGATTGACAGAGTCAAAAGCCTTGGCCAGGTCGATGACGACGGCTACACAGTATTGTCTTTTATCGATGGCGGTTATGATATAATTTAGTACCTGGAACGTGGCTGAGGTGCACCCGTGACCAGCTCGGAAACCGGATTGCACAGAGGAGGTGGGGTGAGATTTGAAATGGTCAGTGATCTGTTTATTAACTTGGCTTTCGAAGACTTTACAAAGGCAGGGCAGGATGGATATAGGTCTATAACAGTTTGGGTCTAGAGTGTCACTCCCTTTGAAGAGGGGGATGACCACGGCAGCTTTCCAATCTTTAGGGATCTCGGACAATACGAAAGAGAGGTTGACTAGACTGGTAATAGGGGTAACAACAATGGCGGTGGATAATTTTAGAAATAGAGGGTCCAGATTGTCTAGCCCAGCTGATTTGTAGAGGTGCAGGTTTTGCAGGTCTTTCAGAACATCTGCTATCTGGATTTGGGTGAAGGAGAAGCTGGGGAGGCTTCGGCAAGTAGCTGCGGGGGGTATGGAGCTGTTGGCCGGGGTTGGGGTAGCCAGCAGGAAAGCATGGCCAGCTGATTATCATGGATTTATCGGTGGTGACAGTGTTACCTAGCCTCAGTGCAGTGGGCAGCTGGGAGGAGGTGCTCTTATTCTCCATGGACTTTACAGTGACCCAAAACGTTTTGGAGTTAGAGCTACATGATGCACATTTCTGTTTGAAAAAGCTAGTATTTGCTTTCCTGACTGACTGCGTGTATTGGTTCCTGACTTCCCTGAAAAGTTGCATATCGCGGGGACTATTCGATGCTAGTGCAGTCCACCATAGGATGTTTTTGTGCTGGTCAAGGGCAGTCAGGTCTGGACTGAACCAAGGGCTATATTCTGTTCTGCCACTGAACAAGGCAGTTAATGATCGGCTATGAAAAGCCAACTGACATTTACTCCTGAGTTGCTGACTTGCTGCACCCTCGACAACTACTGTGATTATTATTATTTGACCTTGCTGGTCATTTATGAACATTTTGAACATCTTGGCCATGTTCTGTTATAATCTCCACCCGGCACAGCCAGAAGAGGACTGGCAACCCCTCATAGCCTGGTTACTCTCTAGATTTCTTCCTAGGTTTTTGCCTTTTAGGGAGTTTTTCCTAGCCACCGTGCTTCTACACCAGCATTGCTTGCTGTTTGGGGTTTTAGGCTGGGTTTCTGTACAGAACTTTGAGATATCAGCTGATGTACGAAGGGCTATATAAATAAATAAATAAATGTTTTTTGAAAACTGTTCTTTGTTCTACGTTTTTTGAAAGGGGCACTCTTATTTAAGATGGTGATGAATTTACTTTTAAAGAACGACCAGGCGTCCTCGACTGACGGGATGAGGTCAATATCCTTCCAGGATACCCGGGCCCGGTCGATTAGAAAGGCCTGCTTGCAAAAGTGTTTTAGGGAGCGTTTGACAGTGATGAGGGGTGGTCGTTTGACCGCAGACCTATAGCGGATGCAGGCAATGACAGCAGAGGTGTATTTGGAGGGCAAGTTGGTCAGGATAATATCTATGAGGGTTCCCGTGTTTACGGATTTAGGATTGTACCTGGTGGGTTCCTTGAAAATCTGTGTGAGATTGAGGGCATTTAGCTTAGATTGAAGTACTGCCGGGGTCTTAAGCATATCCCAGTTTAGGTCACCTGACAGAACGAACTCTGAAGATGAATGGGGGGCAATCAGTTCACATATGGTGTCCAGGGCACAGCTAGGAGCTAAGGGGGTCTACAGTGAGAGACTTATTTCTGGACTTATTTCTGGAGAGATTCATTTTTTAAATTAGAAGCTCGAGCTGTTTGGGCATAGACGTGGAAAGTATGACAGAACTTTGCAGGCTATTTCTGGAGTAGATTGCAACTCCTCCCCCTTTAGCAGTTCTATCTTGACGGAAAATGTTGTAGTTGGGTATGGAAATATCAGAATTTTTGGTGGCCTTCCTAAGTCAGGATTCAGACACGGCAAGGACATCAGGGTTGGCGGAGTGTGGTAAAGCAGTGACTAAAACAAACTTAGGGGGAGTAAAATAGTAAAACAGTGTCTGTTATGAACAAAAGTGTCTGAAATAAAATGAAAGTGTCTAGTGTCTGACTCCTGAGTTGTCTGAACAAAAACAGAACAAGTCGTTCGAACCATGTCCTTTTCTTGAAGTCAAACAACTGCAGCTGGTGATATAATTCCTCCCGGAGTTTTGGCAAGAGTTCATCCTTGAAATCAGCTATAGGTACCAGGACTCGGTGGAGAGGATGAGAAGAGGGGAAATTATAGGTGCTGGAGAGCAGGAAAAAGGACAACGGAAGAGAGGAAAGAGGATCAGAGTAAAGTCTGAAATTATTTGTATTTATTTACCTCCGATGGCTCTGTGTATGACGTTCTCCAGATCTTGAGATACTGTATGTCTTCAATCATTTGCATTGCCTTTGCGAGTGATTTGTCAAGGGCTGTGTCTGCAGCTCTTTTCTCCATTCTTCTCACACCCCTGCTACTGCTCTGTGGCATCGGTGAGGAGCAAGGTGCTACTGCTCTGTGGCATCGGTGAGGAGCAAGGTGCTACTGCTCTGTGGCATCGGTGAGGAGCAAGGTGCTACTGCTCTGTGGCATCGGTGAGGAGCAAGGTGCTACTGCTCTGTGGCAGGTGTCCTACTGCTCTGGCATCGGTGAGGAGCAAGGTGCACTGCTCTGTGGGTGAGGAGCAAGGTGCTACTGCTCTGTGGCATCGGTGAGGAGCAAGGTGCTACTGCTCTGTGGCATCGGTGAGGAGCAAGGTGCTACTGCTCTGTGGCATCGGTGAGGAGCAAGGTGCTACTGCTCTGTGGCATCGGTGAGGAGCAAGGTGTACTGCTCTGTGGCATCGGTGAGGAGCAAGCCAGTGGATTAGATATTGGAGGTGGGCCCAGGATAGAGCTTCCCAGGTCCTTCATGAAGAACAGGCAGTGCTGGAGCACAGAGAACAAAATCAGGTGCTGTCTCCATTCTCTGGTGTTTGTGTCTTGAAAATAAAGATGTAGGGGGCTATTTAGTACGCATCCAAAACATGAATGAACATAAAATATAATTAACCGAGACTACAATAGACTATACAATGTTGAAAACGTTTGAGCAGAGTTGAATAGGGCTGGCTTTCCCTACTCGTGCAGGGAACGCAAGCCCACCAACTAAACTAAAGATCTTTGCAATTTTGTCAAAGAAAGAAAATAATAAGCTTTCCACATTGGTAACACCAAAGTCAATATTTGGTAGCAAGGTCCAAATAGTCAAAATGTTGCAAATGTTTGGCATACGTCTTCTCAAACATTTGGACCCCAGCGTCTCTGCAATCGTCCTCGAAGAACTGGCATTTACATGCTGGTCTTTATATAATGCATGGCTTGAATTGTACTGGTGATGTAACGTCGTTCGTCGATTGAATGAAGAGAGTCAGACCGAAACGCAGCGTGTAGGTTACTCATGACTTTAATGAAATAAATCGCCGTACATGAAATAACTGAATAAATACAAAAACAACAAACGGAACGTGAAACCTATTACAGCCTATCTGGTGACTACAACACAGAGACAGGAACAAACACCCACAAAATACAACGCGAAAGTCAGGCTGTCTAAATACGGTTCTCAATCAGAGACAACGACAAGCCCCTGACTCTGATTGAGAATCGCCCCAGGCAGCCAAGCCTAACTAGACACACCCCTAATCATACACAATCCCAATTACTACAAACCCCAATAAGAAACACAACATAATAAACCCATGTCAAACCCTGGCCTACCCAAACCTATACCAAAAACACAAAATACAATGACCAAGGCGTGACAGACCCCCCCCTCTAAGGTGCGGACTCCCAGACGCACCTCAAGAGTATAGGGAGGGTCCGGGTGGGCGTCTGTCCATGGTGGAGGTTCCGGCTCGGGACGTGGACCCCACTCCATTAATGTCCTAGTTCCTCCCCTTCGCGTCCTGGGATAATACATTTACATTTACATTTAAGTCATTTAGCAGACGCTCTTATCCAGAGCGACTTACAAATTGGTGCATTCACCTTATGACATCCAGTGGAATCCACCTTCTCCGCCGACCACGCACGCATTAACCCGCCGGTCCCGGTTCCACCGCCGCCACGACTTGTTGATGGGGAACCCACCTTTTCTGTCAATCGTATTTTGAACTCTAGAAGGAGGGGACGCGGATTCCAGTACCTGGTGGACTGGGAGGGTTACGGCCCGGAGGAGAGAAGTTGGGTACCTGCTAGGGACATTCTGGATCACTCCCTTATCGATGATTTCAATCGACAGGTAAATTCGCCTGGGAACGCCAAGAGGCGTTCCTAGGGGGGTATTGTCACGGTTCATGAATCCACTGCCTCCCTCTCTCTTTCTCTTTCTCTCTCTCTCTCTCTCTCCCGTGTTTGTGTGGGCGTGGTTCCCAATCTCGGCCTGATTGTCTGCGCCAGCTGGAACCACTTATCTTCCCTTTATATGTTCTGTAACCAGTGTTTCTTGTTGTCAGATCGTTGTTACTTCCCTGAGGTTGTGTTGTTACTTCCCTGAGGTTGTGTCGTGTGTCAGTGCTCATCTCTCGCCGCCCTTGTGTGGATTATCTGCTGTGCTCCTTCCTTCCCTTCCGGACACACTCCCCTGGATTTCTCAGCACGCTATCACCAGAGGATGAGCCCTAGTCCCTGGGTTGGATTCTGTCTGAGTACAGTCTGTCTGTCCTGTTGCTGATATAATTGTATTCATTAAACCATCGTTGCTTGCATCTTGCATCCGCCTCTGTATTGTCACACACGCACAGGAAGCCTGGTGCGGGGAGCTGCTACCGGAGGACTGGTGTGTGGAGGTGAAACAGGATGGGCTAGACCGTGAAGGCGTACTGGAGATCTTGAGAGCAGTGTAGGCACAGGACGTGCAAGGCTAGGGATGTGCACAGGAGGCCTAGTGCGTGAGGCTGGCACCAACTTCACCAGCTGACTAACACGCACCTCAGGTTGAGTATAGAGCGCTAACTCAGGTGCTATCAAATCCCCGACACGATCCGTCGGACGAATATTATATCTATAGCACCAAGCTAGCAACTCCCTCATTACTCTCCACTCCACTTTCCCCATTAACTCCTTCACAGTCTCTGCTTCGCTCACCTCTAACACTGGCTCTGGTTCTGGTCTCCTCCTTGGCTCCTCACGATGAACAAGGAGAGTTGGCTCAGGTCTATCTCCTGACTCAGCCATACTCTCCCTAAGCCCCAATACATTTTTTGGGGTGACTTTCCGGTTTCCAACCGCGTCGCCGTGCTGCCTCCTCATACCTGCGCCTCTCCGCTTTAGCTGCTTCTATTTCCTCCTTGGGACGGCGATATTCTCCCGGCTGCGCCCAGGGTCCTTTTCCGTCTAATTCCTCCTCCCATGTCCAAATCTCCAAATGGTGCAGTCTCTCCCACTGCAACTGCTCTTCACGATTAACAGGGAGAGTAGGCTCAGGTCTGACTCCTGACTCAGCAACTCTCTCTCTGCGCTTTCCCCGTTACTTTCGGTTTTCGCTCTGTATAGCCGTGCTTTCCTTTTCGACTCCATACGTCTATAGCCCTCTTCGCATTGCTGTAGGGAATCCCAGGCGGGCTCCTGCACTCGCTCTGGGTCGGCCGCCCACCTGTCGATTTCTTCCCACGTAGTATACTCCATGCTTCTGCTGTCCATAACGTCCTCCTTCAGATCCTGCCAGTTCACACGCTGCTCGGTCTGTGAGTGGTGGGTGTTTCTGTAACGTCGTTCGTCGGTTGAATGAAGAGAGTCAGACCGAAACGCAGCGTGTAGGTTACTCATGACTTTAATGAAATAAATCGCCGTACATGAAATAACTGAATAAATACAAAAACAACAAACAGAACGTGAAACCTATTACAGCCTATCTGGTGACTACAACACAGAGACAGGAACAAACACCCACAAAATACAACGCGAAAGTCAGGCTGTCTAAATACGGTTCTCAATCAGAGACAACGACAAGCCCCTGACTCTGATTGAGAATCGCCCCAGGCAGCCAAGCCTAACTAGACACACCCTAATCATACACAATCCCAATTACTACAAACCCCAATAAGAAACACAACATAATAAACCCATGTCAAACCCTGGCCTACCCAAACCTATACCAAAAACACAAAATACAATGAACAAGGCGTGACAGGTGAAGGTACTTCTGTACCTCCTCGGTCAAGTTGTCATTCGCCACACTGAGTTTCAGGCTGATTCAACAAAAAGGAGAAACTCTGGTCACCCCTACAGCTGACCAATCACTGACGAAGGGGTGTAGACTGTGCCTGAACAGCCGAAAAAAACTCCAAAATGGACCGAAAACTCACAAAACATTGTCATAATACATGCACAAACTCTTCCGGCTGGGAAGCATGCGGCCGCCTTAACGAAAACATCATACCTCCACACCCGCAGCTTGTTGATAAAACTGGCTCCAGAAGTCAACTATGGGGATACTTTGCTTACATAGCAGATGATGAGGGCCGACCCACCACAACAACTAAGCAAAATGTGTTACAAAGCTGTGCAGTGCAGAGGTGGTCTTGTTCCAAAACAACATTTAAAAAAAACAATTTTACACATGACATTTGCATTGTAACATTATTCTACTAGCGGCTAGATTTGAATGACTTTTTTTGAGTGACAATGACAGGAACATATTCAACCTGATATTTATGTGAGCGTTATAATAACTTCCCTATGACAACAATATATTTGGACTACTTTGCTTTTGTCTGGGCTTGCCAGCAGGGTCCGTGATATCTCGGAGTCCCTATTACATTGAAGTTGAAAGGTAAAATGGTTAAGTTAAGGGTTATGGTTAAGGTTAGGGTAAGCGTAGGGGTTAGGGTTTAGTGTAGAGACGTACAAGGAACATGGATTGCACTGCCTTTGCTAGCAGTAGCATTGTACTCTGGGAGTTTAAATGCACTCTGGGAATGCTGTGTAAAATACATTGCAGGGACAAATGCAATATTGAAGCTTCAGAAATAAGATTCAAAGTTTTATGTTGTTTTGGAACTATTTATTTAACACAATACAATATTTAGCTGTAATGAATAATGAATCTTACGTCTAATAAATGTAATTTGACAAAATATTATGGCTAAAAATGAGCAAATGAACCCTGAAATGTATCAAATGACATTTGAAAACAGTTTAGTTGTAATTGTAATATAATTGTGTATGCTCTGAGTCTTAAATGGTTGGGCATAAGGAAAATGTAAGATATTATTTTGTTATTTAGTAAGGTGTTTTATTTTTGAAAGAAACTGAATATAGAATAGAAAATCTTCTATTTGTCACTTTAGTTGTTCTACCAGTTACCACCATATTAGTTATTATTCTGTGACTAGCTAATACACTTCATTTTTTTGCTGTGGTATCGTTTTGGTATCGAGTTTGGTTTTGGCATTGAGAATTCTGATACTGACTTCGGTATCAAGTAAATATTCTGGTATCATGACATCACTTGAGGAAGCGAGCGTGCGTGTATTTGTGTGTGTGTGTGTGTGTGTGTTTCTGTGTGTGTGTGCATGCATGTGTGTATTTGTGTGTGGGTGTGTGGTGTGTGGGTGTGTGGTAGATCTATGTGTTATGAATGTGTATTAGCTGTAGCAATATTGTTTGCCTCGGTGTAAGAAGCATGGTATTATGATGTAATATGTCAATACATTTACCATTCACATGTGGACTGATGTGATTCCACACATAACACAGTTAGCCATAGGGAATTGGCTTCCACAACAATGCCCAGACACCCAGACACAATTGGTATAGTCATAAAGCAGGCTTCAGCCTCTCCCTCCCTCTCTCTCTCTCTCTCTCTCTCTCTCTCTCTCTCTCTCTCTCTCTCTCTCTCTCTCTCTCTCTCTCTCTCTCTCTCTCTCTCTCTCTCTCTCTCTCTCTCTCTCTCTCTCGCTGTTGGTTCATTCCCTCTTTCAGCGTTTCCATCACATTTCTCAGTCTCTTAAGGGTGTGACTTGTGAATATTCAGCCACGATATTAAGAGGAATGAATGATGCATATCCACTCTTTCCTGCACCCTGTGATTGGCACACTTTCATCAGAGGAACTTTCTAATTCTTCTGTTCTTTTGTTTCATCCATGATGCAAGGCCAAACATTGTCCCTGGGATTGACACACAGGCAGGCACGCACACAGGCAATTAGGCAGGCAGGCAATTAGGCAGGCAGGCACATAGGCAGGCACGCACATAGGCAGGCACGCATGCAGGCACACGCAGGCAGGCACACACACAGGCAGGCATGCACGCAGGCAATTAGGCATGCAGGCAGGCAGGCACATAGGCGGGCAGGAACACAGGCAGGCAGGTACACACGCAGGCAGGCAGGCACACACGCAGGCAGACACACACGCAGGCAGGCACGCAGGCAGGCAGGCACGCAGGCAGGTACACGCACAGCACAAGGACACATCCATGTAAATGCCAATGTGAGACAGAGAGTGGTTCATACCTCGTCCTTATTCTGTTTGTTTATCTACATACAACAGTTATTCCACTCTTCTCTTTCCACTATCTGTTACCACGGCACCCAAAGCCATGCTATTCAGCATCCCATAATGAGATCCGGAGGCCCTGTCAGTCATTCTGCTCTCACGAAGCAGAGCCCATCCCACTGAGAGACAGCTAGCATCGCTGCACGCTGCGTGTGTGTGTGTGTTGGTGTACTGTGGATGGATGAGATCTCTTTCTGAGACACCCATTGTTGTGTTCTCTCTGGTTAGTTTGCCTATTTCAATTTGAACGAGAAATCCTACATATCAGTACTGTTTTTCACTCCACTTGAACCTGTCTGTACTACTTCACATCCCACGCTCCCTCCACACGCTCTCTCTCTCTCTCTCTCTCTCTCTCTCTCTCTCTCTCTCTCTCTCTCTCTCTCTCTCTCTCTCTCTCTCTCTCTCTCTCTCTCTCTCTCTCGCTCTCTCTCTCTCTCTCTCTCTCTCGCTCTCTCTGGGAAGCAACTCTCCTACTCTATATTACTTTTGCTCAGCGGCAAATACAGTATATCACAGCTACCCTCGGAGGAGTGTATCACTGTAAATATAAACCACTGCCTGCCTCTGTTTCTCTCTTTCACACTCCCGTGGAGTCCCAGCCCTCTCTATCACTGTCAGCATCTGCCCTTCCCTCTCTTCACTTCCCTCTCTCCTCCCTTCCCTCTCTCCTCCCTTCCCTCTCTCCTCCCTTCCCTCTCTCCTCCCTTCCCTCTCTCCACCCTTCCCTCTCTCTACTCCCTTCCCTCTCTCCTCCCTTCCCTCTCTCCTCCCCTCCCTTCCCTCTCTCCTCCCTTCTATCTCTCCACCCTTCCCTCTACTCCCTTCCCTCTCTCCTCCCTTCCCTCTCTACTCCCTTCCCTCTCTATTCCCTTCCCTCTCTCCTCTCTTCCCTCTCTACTCCCTTCCCTCTCTCCTCCCTTCCCTCTCTACTCCCTTCCCTCTCTCCTCCCTTCCCTCTCTCCACCCTTCCCTCTCTCTCCTCCTTCCCTTCTCCTCCCTCCCTCTCCTCCTTCCCTCTCTCCTCCCCTCCCTTCCCTCTCTCCTCCCTTCTATCTCTCCACCCTTCCCTCTACTCCCTTCCCTCTCTCCTCCCTTCCCTCTCTCCACCCTTCCCCTCTCTCCTCCCTTCCCTCTCTCCTCCCTTCCCTCTCTCCACCCTTCCCTTCCCTCTCTACTCCCTTCCCTCTCTCCTCCCTTCCCTCTCTCCTCCTCCCCTCCCTTCCCTCTCTCCTCCCTTCTATCTCTCCACCCTTCCCTCTCTCCCTTCCCTCTCCTCCTCCCTTCCCTCTCTACTCCCTTCCCTCTCTATTCCCTTCCTCTCTCCTCTCTTCCCTCTCTACTCCCTTCCCTCTCTCCTCCCTTCCCTCTCTACTCCCTTCCCTCTCTCCTCCCTTCCCTCTCTCCTCCCTTCTTCCCTCTACTCCCTTCCCTCTCTCCTCCCTTCCCTCTCTCCTCCCCTCCCTTCCCTCTCTCCTCCCTTCTATCTCTCCACCCTTCCCTCTACTCCCTTCCCTCTCTCCTCCCTTCCCTCTCTCCACCCTTCCCTCTCTCCTCCCTTCCCTCTCTCCTCCCTTCCCTCTCTCCACCCTTCCCTCTCTACTCCCTTCCCTCTCTCCTCCTCTCTCCCTCCCTTCCCTCTCTCCTCCTTCCCTCCTCCTCCTTCCCTCTCTCTCCTCCCTTCTTCCCTCTCTCCACCCTTCCCTCTCTCCCCCTTCCCTCTCCTCCCTTCCCTCTCTACTCCCTTCCCTTCTCTTCCCTTCCCTCTCTCCTCCTCCCTTCCTCCCTTCCTCTACTCCACCCTTCCCTCTCTCCTCCCTTCCCTCTCTCCTCCCTTCCCTCTCTCCTCCCTTCCCTCTCTCCACCCTTCCCTCTCTCTACTCCCTTCCCTCTCTCCTCCCTTCCCTCTCCTCCCCTCCCCTCCCCTTCCCTCTCTCCTCCCTTCCCTCTCTCCACCCTTCCCTCTACTCCCTTCCCTCTCTCCTCCCTTCCCTCTCTCCACCCTTCCCTCTCTCCTCCCTTCCCTCTCTCCTCCTTCCCTCTCTCCACCCTTCCTCCCTCTCTCCTTCCTCCCTTCCCTTCCTCTCTCCTCCCTTCCTCCCTTCCCTCTCTCCACCCTCCCTCTCTTCCCTTCTCACCTCCCTTCCCTCTCTACTCCCTTCCCTCTCTCCTCTCCTCCTCTTCCCTCTCTTCTCCCTTCCCACTCTCCTCCCTTCCCTCTCTCCCTCTCCTCTCTCCCTTCCCTCTCTCCTCCCTTCCCACTCTACTCCCTTCCCTCTCCCTCCCTCCCTTCCCTCTCTCCTCCCTTCCCCTCTCTCCTCCCTTCCCTCTCTCCTTCCTTCCCTTTCCTACCTTCCCTCTCTCCACCCTTCCCTCTCTACTCCCTCCCTTCCCTCTCCTTCCTTCCTTCCCTCTCTCCTCCCTTCCCTTTCCTTCCCTCCCTTCCCTCTCTCCACCCTTCCCTCTCTACTCCCTTCCCTCTCTCCTCCCTTCCCTCTCTCCACCATTCCTCTCTACTAACTTCCCTCTCTCCTTCCTTCCCTCTCTACTCCCTTCCCTCTCTCCTTCCTTCCCTTTCCTCCCTTCCCTCTCTCCACCCTTCCCTATCTCCACCCTTCCCTCTCCTCCCTTCCCTTCCCTCTACTCCCTTCCCTCTCCTCCCTTCCCTCTCTCCACCCTTCCCTCTCTCCTCCCTTCCCTCTCCTCCTCCCTTCCCTCCCCCTCTCCTCCCTTCCCTCTCTCTACTCCCCTCCCCCTTCTCCTCCCTCCCTTCCCTCTCTCTCCTCCCTTCCCTCTCCTCTCTCCTTCCCTTCCCTTTCCTCTCTCCACCCTTCCCTCTCTACTCCCTCCCTTCCCTTCCCCTCTTCCCCTTCCTTCCTTCCCTCTCTCCTCCCTTCCCTTTCCACCCTTCCCTCTCTCCCTCCCTTCCCTCTCTCCACCCTTCCCTCTCTACTCCTTCCCTCTCTCCTTCCTTCCCCCTCTCTCCTCCCTTCCCTCTCTCCTTCCTTCCCTTTCCTCCCTTCCCTCTCTCCACCCTTCCCTATCTCCACTCTTCCCTCTCTCCTCCCTTCCCTCTACTCCCCCTTCCTCTCCTCCCTTCCCTCTCTCCACCCTTCCCTCTCTCCTCCCTTCCCTCTCTCCTCCCTTCCCTCTCTCCACCCTTCCCTCTCTCTACTCCCTTCCCCCCTCTCCTCCCTCCCTTCCCTCTCTCCTCCCTTCCCTCTCTTCCTTCCTTCCCTTTCCTCCCTCTCCACCCTTCCCTCTCTACTCCCTCCCTTCCCTCTCCTTCCTTCCTTCCCTCTCTCCTCCCTTCCCTTTCCACCCTTCCCTCTCTACTCCCTTCCCTCTCTCCACCCTTCCCTCTCTACTCCCTTCCCTCTCTCCTTCCTTCCCTCTCTCCTCCCTTCCCTCTCTCCTTCCTTCCCTTTCCTCCCTTCCCTCTCTCCACCCTTCCCTATCTCCACCCTTCCCTCTCTCCTCCCTTCCCTCTCTCCCTCCCTTCCCTCTCTCCTCCCTTCCCTCTCTCCACCCTTCCCTCTCTCCACCTTCCCTCTCTCCTCCCTTCCCTCTCTCCACCCTTCCCTCTCTCTCTACTCCCTTCCCCCTCTCCTCCCTCCCTTCCCTCTCTCCTCCCTCCCTTCCATCCCTCCTCCCTTCCCTCTCTCCTCCCTTCCCTCTCTACTCCTCTTCCCCTCTCCTCTCCCTCTCTTCCCTTCTCTACTCCCTTCCCTCTCTCCTCCCTTCCCTCTCTCCTCCCTTCCCTCTCTCCACCCTTCCCTCTCTCCTCCCTTCCCTCTCTCCTCCCCCCTTCCCTCTCTCCACCCTTCCCTCTCTCTCCCTCCCTTCCCCCTCTCCTCCCTCCCTTCCCTCTCTCCTCCCTCCCTTCCCCCTCTCCTCCCTTCCTCTTCTCCTCCTCCCTTCCCTCTCTCCTTCCTTCCCTTTCCTACCTTCCCTCTCTCCACCCTTCCCTCTCTACTCCCTCCCCTCCCTTCCCTCTCCTTCCTTCCTTCCCTCTCTCCTCCCTTCCCTTTCCTCCCTTCCCCCTCTCCACCCTTCCCTCTCTACTCCCTTCCCTCTCTCCACCCTTCCCTCTCTCCACCCTTCCCTCTCTCCACCCTTCCCTCTCTACTCCCTTCCCCCTCTCCACCCTTCCCTCTCTACTCCCTTCCCTCTCTACTCCCTTCCCTCTCTACTCCCTTCCCTCTCTCCACCCTTCCCTCTCTCCACCCTTCCCTCTCTCCTCCCTTCCCTCTCTCCCCATTTCCCTCTCTCCTCCCTTCCCTCTCTCCTCCCTTCCCTCTCTCCACCCTTCCCTCTCTACTCCCTTCCCTCTCTCCACCCTTCCCTCTCTACTCCCTTCCCTCTACTCCCTTCCCTCTCTCCTCCCTTCCCTATCTCCTCCCTTCCCTCTCTCCACCCTTCCCTCTCTACTCCCTTCCCTCTCTCCACCCTTCCCTCTCTCCACCCATCCCTCTCTCCTCCCTTCCCTCTCTCCACCCTTCCCTCTCTACTCCCTTCCCTCTCTCCACCCTTCCCTCTCTCCACCCTTCCCTCTCTACTCCCTTCCCTCTCTACTCCCTTCCCTCTCTCCACCCTTCCCTCTCTCCACCTTTCCCTCTCTCCTCCCTTCCCTCTCTCCCCATTTCCCTCTCTCCACCCTTCCCTCTCTCCTCCCTTCCCTCTCTCCACCCTTCCCACTCTACTCCTTTCCCTCTCTACTCCTGTCCTTTACTACCATAGTGTTTCCCCACTGCCTATTTCAATCTCACCCATCTCTTCCTCTCCTTTTGATATTATCTACCCCTCTGCCTTTTCCCGTCTCCCTCGCTCTCCCTCTCTGTCTCTCTTTCTCTCTCGCTCTCTCTGTATCTACACTACATTACCAAAAGTATGTGGACACTTGCTTGTCGAATATCTCATTCCAAAATCATGGGCATTAATGTGGAGTTGGTTCCCCTTTGCTGCTATAACAACCTCCACTCTTCTGGGAAAACTAGATGTTGGAACATTGCTGCGGGGACTTGCTTCCATTCAGCCACAAGAGCATTAGTGAGATCGTGCACTGATGTTGGAGCGATTAGGCCCGGCTTGCAGTCGGCGTTCCAATTCATTCCAAAATTGTTCAATGGGTTTGAGGTCATGGTTCTGTATGGACCTCGCTTTGTGCATGTGGGCATTTGTCATACTGAAACTGTTGCCATAAAGTTGGAAGCACAGAATCATCTAGAATGCCATTGTATTCTGTAGCATTAAGATTTCCCTTCCCTGGAACTAAGGGTTCTAGCCAGAACCATGAAAATTAACCCCAGACCATTATTCCTCCTCCACCAATCTTGACAGTTGGCACTATGCATTCAGGCAGGTAGCGTTCTCCTGGCATCCACCATACTCAGATTCATCCGTTGGACTGCCGGATGGTGAAGCAGGATTCATCACTCCAGAGAACGCCCTTCCACTGCTCCAGGGTCCATTGGCGGCGAGCTTCACACCACTCCAGCCGGCACTTTGAATTAGGCATGCTGATCTAAGGCTTGTGTGTGGCTGCTCAGCCATGGGACCCCATTTCATGAAGCTTCCGACGAACAGTTCTTGTGCTGACGTTGCCTCCAGAATCTGCTTTGAACTCGGTAGTGAGTGTTGCAAATTTGTAGGTGCTACGCGCTCCAGGACTCGGCGATCCTGTTCTGTTTCTGTAGACAGTTCCAGTTCACAATAACAGCAGTTACAGTTGACTGGTGCAGCTCAAGCAGGGCCGAAATGTGCAGAACTGACTTGGTAGAAAGGAGGGATCCTATGACGGTGCCACGTTGAAAGTCACTGAGCTCTTCAGTATGGCCACACAGGTGTGGCTGAAGTAGCCGGATCCAGTCATTTAAAGGGGTATCAACATACTTTTGCCTTCTGAAAGTATTTAGACCCCTTCACATTTACATTTACATTACATTTAAGTCATTTAGCAGACGCTCTTAACCAGAGCGACTTACAAATTGGTGCATTCACCTTATGACATCCAGTGGGACAGTCACTTAACAATAGTGCATCTAAAACTTAGGGGGGGGGTGGGGTGAGAGGGATTACTTAACCTATCCTAGGTATTCCTTAAAGAGGTGGGGTTTCAGGTGTCTCCGGAAGGTGGTGATTGACTCCGCTGTCCTGGCGTCGTGAGGGAGTTTGTTCCACCATTGGGGGGGCCAGGGCAGCGAACAGTTTTGACTGGGCTGAGCGGGAGCTGTACTTCCTCAGTGGTAGGGAGGCGAGCAGGCCAGAGGTGGATGAACGCAGTGCCCTTGTTTGGGTGTAGGGCCTGATCAGAGCCTGGAGGTACTGAGGTGCCGTTCCCTCACAGCTCCGTAGGCAAGCACCATGGTCTTGTAGCGGATGCGAGCTTCAACTGGAAGCCAGTGGAGAGAACGGAGGAGCGGGGTGACGTGAGAGAACTTGGGAAGGTTGAACACCAGACGGGCTGCGGCGTTCTGGATGAGTTGAAGGGGTTTAATGGCACAGGCAGGGAGCCCAGCCAACAGCGAGTTGCAGTAATCCAGACGGGAGATGACAAGTGCCTGGATTAGGACCTGCGCCGCTTCCTGTGTGAGGCAGGGTCGTACTCTACGGATGTTGTAGAGCATGAACCTACAGGAACGGGCCACCGCCTTGATGTTAGTTGAGAACGACAGGGTGTTGTCCAGGATCACGCCAAGGTTCTTGGCGCTCTGGGAGGAGGACACAATGGAGTTGTCAACCGTGATGGCGAGATCATGGAACGGGCAGTCCTTCCCCGGGAGGAAGAGCAGCTCCGTCTTGCCGAGGTTCAGCTTGAGGTGGTGATCCGTCATCCACACTGATATGTCTGCCAGACATGCAGAGATGCGATTCGCCACCTGGTCATCAGAAGGGGGAAAGGAGAAGATTAATTGTGTGTCGTCTGCATAGCAATGATAAGAGAGACCATGTGAGGTTATGACAGAGCCAAGTGACTTGGTGTATAGCGAGAATAGGAGAGGGCCAAGAACAGAGCCCTGGGGGACACCAGTGGTGAGAGCGCGTGGTGAGGAGACAGATTCTCGCCACGCCACCTGGTAGGAGCGACCTGTCAGGTAGGACGCAATCCAAGCGTGGGCCGCGCCGGAGATGCCCAACTCGGAGAGGGTGGAGAGGAGGATCTGATGGTTCACAGTATCGAAGGCAGCCGATAGATCTAGAAGGATGAGAGCAGAGGAGAGAGAGTTAGCTTTAGCAGTGCGGAGCGCCTCCGTGATACAGAGGAGAGCAGTCTCAGTTGAATGACTAGTCTTGAAACCTGACTGATTTGGATCAAGAAGGTCATTCAGAGAGAGATAGCGGGAGAGCTGGCCAAGGACGGCACGTTCAAGAGTTTTGGAGAGAAAAGAAAGAAGGGATACTGGTCTGTAATTGTTGACATCGGAGGGATCGAGTGTAGGTTTTTTCAGAAGGGGTGCAACTCTCGCTCTCTTGAAGACGGAAGGGACGTAGCCAACGGTCAGGGATGAGTTGATGAGCGAGGTGAGGTAAGGGAGAAGGTCTCCGGAAATGGTCTGGAGAAGAGAGGAGGGGATAGGGTCAAGCGGGCAGGTTGTTGGGCGGCCGGCCGTCACAAGACGCGAGATTTCATCTGGAGAGAGAGGGGAGAAAGAGGTCAGAGCACAGGGTAGGGCAGTGTGAGCAGAACCAGCGGTGTCGTTTGACTTAGCAAACGAGGATCGGATGTCGTCGACCTTCTTTTCAAAATGGTTGACGAAGTCATCTGCAGAGAGGGAGGAGGGGGGGAGGGGGCGGAGAATTCAGGAGGGAGGAGAAGGTGGCAAAGAGCTTCCTAGGGTTAGAGGCAGATGCTTGGAATTTAGCGTGGTAGAAAGTGGCTTTAGCAGCAGAGACAGAGGAGGAAAATGTAGAGAGGAGGGAGTGAAAGGATGCCAGGTCTGCAGGGAGGCGAGTTTTCCTCCATTTCCGCTCGGCTGCCCGGAGCCCTGTTCTGTGAGCTCGCAATGAGTCATCGAGCCACGGAGCGGGAGGGGAGGACCGAGCCGGCCTGGAGGATAGGGGACATAGAGAGTCAAGGGATGCAGAGAGGGAGGAGAGGAGGGTTGAGGAGGCAGAATCAGGAGATAGGTGGGAGAAGGTTTGAGCGGAGGGAAGAGATGATAGGATGGAAGAGGAGAGAGTAGCGGGAGAGAGAGAGCGAAGGTTGGGACGGCGCGATACCATCCGAGTAGGGGCAGTGTGGGGGTGTTGGATGAGAGCGAGAGGGAAAAGGATACAAGGCAGTGGTCGGAGACTTGGAGGGGAGTTGCAATGAGGTTAGTGGAAGAACAGCATCTAGTAAAGATGAGGTCGAGCGTATTGCCTGCCTTGTGAGTAGGGGGGAAGGTGAGAGGGTGAGGTCAAAAGAGGAGAGGAGTGGAAAGAAGGAGGCAGAGAGGAAAGAGTCAAAGGTAGACGTGGGGAGGTTAAAGTCGCCCAGAACTGTGAGAGGTGAGCCGTCCTCAGGAAAGGAGCTTATCAAGGCATCAAGCTCATTGATGAACTCTCCGAGGGAACCTGGAGGGCGATAAATGATAAGGATGTTAAGCTTGAAAGGGCTAGTAACTGTGACAGCATGGAATTCAAAGGAGGCGATAGACAGATGGGTAAGGGGAGAAAGAGAGAATGACCACTTGGGAGAGATGAGGATCCCGGTGCCACCACCCCGCTGACCAGACGCTCTCGGGGTGTGCGAGAACACGTGGGCGGACGAAGAGAGAGCAGTAGGAGTAGCAGTGTTGTCTGTGGTGATCCATGTTTCCGTCAGTGCCAAGAAGTCGAGGGACTGGAGGGAGGCATAGGCTGAGATGAACTCTGCCTTGTTGACCGCAGATTGGCAGTTCCAGAGGCTACCGGAGACCTGGAACTCCACGTGGGTCGTGCGCGCTGGGACCACCAGAGTAGGGTGGCCGCGGCCACGCGGTGAGGAGCGTTTGTATGGTCTGTGCAGAGAGGAGAGAACAGGGATAAACAGACACATAGTTGACAGGCTACAGAAGAGGCTACGCTAATGCAAAGGAGATTGGAATGACAAGTGGACTACACGTCTCGAATGTTCAGAGAGTTAAGCTACGTAGCAAGAATCTTATTGACTAAAATGATTAAAATGATACAGTACTGCTGAAGTAGGCCAGCTGGCAGTGGGTGCGTTGTTGACACTACACTAATCAAGTCGTTCCGTTGAGTGTAATAGTTTCTGCAGTGTTGCTATTCGGGGGCTAGCAGGCTAGCTAGCAGTGTTGTTTACGTTACGTTGCGTTAAAAGAACGACAATAGATGGCTAGCGAACCTAGAAAATCGCTCTAGACTACACAATTATCTTTGATACAAAGACGGCTATGTAGCTAGCTAAGTAGCTAGCTACGATCAAACAAATCAAACCGTTGTACTGTAATGAAATGAAGTGAAAATGTGATACAACCTGTGAATGCGACCGGGTAGTTGAGTTCTATACAGAAGACGTTTGTTACGTTTCAGGCTTATTCTAAAATGGATTAAATAAAATACAAAAATCCTCAGCAATCTACACATGATACCCCATAATAACAAAGCAAAAACAGGTCGCCCAGCCAAACAGAGCAATCGGGGGAGAATGGTTAGGGAGGTGACCAAGAACCGGATGAACCCGATGGTCACTCTGACAATGCTTTAGAGTTCCTCTGTGGAGATGGGAGAATCTTCCAGAAGTACAACCATCTCTGCAACCATCTCTGCAACACTCCACCAATCAGGCCTTTATGGTAGAGTGGCCAGACGGAAGCCACTCCTCAGTAAAAGGCACATGACAGCCCACTTGGAGTTTGCCAAAAGGCACCTAAAGACTCTCATACCATGAGAAACAAGATTCTCTGGTCTGATGAAACCAAGATTGAACTCTTTGGCGTGAATGCCAAGTGTCACGTCTGGAGGAAACCTGGAAACCTACAGTGAAGCATGGTGGTGGCAGCATGATGCTGTGGGGACATTATTCAGCGGCAGGGAGACTAGTCAGGATCGAGGTCGAAGATGAACGGAGCAAAGTACAGAGAGATCCTTAATGAAAACCTGCTCCAGAGCGCTCAGGACCTCAGACTGAGGCGAAGGTTCACCTTCCAACAGGACAATGACACTAAGCATACAGTCAAGACAACACAGTAGTGGCTTCGGGACAAATCTCTGAATGTCCTTGAGTGGGTCAGCCATCCCGGACTTGAACCTGATCAAACATCTCTGGAGAGACCTGAAAATAGCTGTGCAGCAACGCTCCCCATCCAACCTGACAGAGCTTGAGAGGATCTGCAGAGAAGAATGGGAGAAACTCCCCAAGTAATTGCTGCCAAAGGTGCATCTACAAAGTACTGAGTGAAGGGTCTGAATACTAATGTAAATGTCATATTTTTTAAATTACATACATTTCTAAAAAACTGTTTTCTTTTGTAATTCTGGGGTATTGTGTGTAGATTGATGAGGAGTAAAAAACAATTTAATCAATTTTAGAATATGGCTGTAAAGTAAAACATTTTTTTTTAAAAGTCAAGCGGTCTGAATACTTTTCCGAAGGCACTGTACATAATGTATCTTACTCTCTCTCTCTGTCTCGCCCCTCTCAATTAAATTCAATTAAATTAAACATATGTTGACATTACCATAGCAAATGGACATCAACAAAAGGGAAATAAACAATCAGTAAATATTACACTCACATTTCAAATGTTATATTATTGGCAATAGTGTGTAAATAGTTGAAGTATGAAAGGGCAAATAAATAAACAGATAAATGTAGGGTGTCTTTACACTGGTTGCCCTTTTGTCATGGCAACGGGCCACACATGTTGCTGCTGTGACTGCACACAGATATGGGAATATATCAATGCTTGAGTTGTTTTCAAATTCTTTTTTGGGTATGTGTGTGATCTGTGGGAAATATGTGTCTTCAATGTGGTCATACATTTGGCAGGTTAGGAAGTGCAGATCAGTTTCCACCTCATTTTGTGGGTAGTGGGCACATAGCCTGTCTTCCCTCAAGAGCCAGGGCTCCCTATAGCGGCCTCTCTCAATAGCAAGGCTATGCTCATTGAGTATGTACATAGTCAAGGATTTTCATTATTTGGGGTCAGTCACAGTGGTCAGGTATTCTGCCACTGTGTACTCTCTGTTTAGGGCACGATAGCATTCCAATTTACTCCGTTTTTTGGCTAATTCTTTTCAGTGTTTCAAATAATAATCTTTTTGCTTTCCCATAATTTGGTTGGGTCTAAATGTGTTTCTGTGGGGTCTGTTTGTGTTTGTGAACAGAGCCCCAGAACCAGCTGGCATTAATCTTCACTAGATTAGTCTCGCTGTATGTGAGGGCTTTGTGGCGGGATTTGGGCATGGCTTCCTTTTAGGTGTTTGTAGAATTTAACAGGTCTTTTCTGGATTGTGATACTAGCGAGTATCGTTCTAATTCTGTTCTGCTCTTGGGGTTTTGCATTGTACACAAAGTCGATTATTTTCAGAATTCTGTATGCAGAGTCTCAATTGAGTGTTTGACCTATTTTGCGAATTTTGGGTTGGTGAGTGGACCCCAGACCTCACAACCTTAGAGGGCAATGGGTTCGATAACTGCGTGAAGTATTTTTTTGCCAGATACTAATTGGGATGTTGAGTTTTATGTTCCTTTTTGTTGCATAAAAGGTTCTTCTAGTCTTGTCTCTTAGATCGTTCACAGCCTTGTGAAAGTTACCTGTGGTGTTGATGTCTAGGCCGAGATAGGTATAATTCATTGTGTGCTCTGGGGCAACAGTTTGTTGATAGAATTTGTATTTGTTGTCTTGGCTACCTTTTTTGGAACACCATTATTTTGTCTTACTGAGATTCACTGTAAGAGCCTAAAGAAGATCTAAGTGCTGGTGTTGGCCCTCCTTGGTTGGGGACAAGAAGACCAGATCATCTAGAAATCAGACATTTGATTTCCGAGTCCAGTAGGGTGAGGCTAGGTTCTCCAGACTGTTCTAGTGCCTTCGACAATTCATTGATATATATGTTGAAGAGGGTGGGGCTCAAGCTGCATCCCTGTCTCTCCCCACAGCCCTGTGGAAAGAAATGTGTGTGTATTGCACACTTGTTGATTGTGTACATAGATTTTATAATGTTGTTTGTTTTTCCCCCAACACCACTTTGCGACCAAATGAAATCAACAAAGCATGAGAATACTTTGCTTTTGTTTTGTTTTGTTTGTCAAAAAGGGTTTGCAGGGTCTATATATGGTCTGTCTTACGGTATAATAAAATAAAATAAAAAATACAATTTGACATCTGCCCAGTACATTGTTTTCACTGACCAAATGTTGAAGTCTGCTGTTAATGATACTGCAAAGGATTTTTCTGAGATTGCAGCTGATGCCTATTCCACGGTAATTATTGGGGTCAAATTTGTCTCCACTTTTGTGGATTGGGGTGATCCGACCTTGGTTCCACATTTGAGGGAAGATGCCAGAGCTGAGGATAAGGTTGAAGAATTTAGCATAGCCTATTTGAATTTGTGGTCTGTATATTTTATCATTTCATTTGAGATACCATCAACACCACAGTCTCTCTCACTTTCTCGCGCTGTCTCTCTGTCTCTCCATTATCTCTCTGTATCTCTCTCTCCCTCTGTATCTCTCTATACTTCTCTCTCTCTCTGATGGTGATAGGCTCTATAACAATGTCAGATTGAATTGGTTATTATCTCCTTCTCCCTGAGGTCTGGATACAGTTACGGTGGTGTTTGCATTGTCTTGTCTCTTCTTTAATAATTCACAAGGTTTCTGCTACTGCGGCTGTTGGTGCTTGTCTGTGGTGAACGAAGAGACATGGGGGAGAGAATCAGACAGACAGAGACAGACTGAGGGAAGCAACTATTCTATATATTCCTACAGTTTCTCTTGAAAGATAAAAGCAAGGACATTTACAGGCGCTTGTTTTTTTCCATTCATAAATAAATGTATTACATGTAACTCCATTGACTCTATGTGCGTCAGTATGGTAGATGCCAATAGCCCCCTGGGTAACATAGGCAGCATTAGTTACATGTGTGAACCACTGGAAGGTAAAGGAGAACACCCTCATGGGTATTGGAGTTGTTTGTGATATCACATTCCCGTGGGAGTAGTGTAGATTTGTAATAAATGTACATTTGCATGGTAATCCACTCAACTGTACTGTATTTTATGGTACTCTTGTATTACACATGTTTTCAGCACCATGCTCTCAGGATACTACTACCTGTCATTGTGTTTTCTCTGTCTAGTGCTACGTTTCGCTATAAGTTCGCTATGTTTTCGTAAGTTCGCCTGTCTTAGTAGACACAAAAACCTAACACGTGTTCAGGCTATCCTAATTTCAAATTCTTTAAAACGTGTATCAACTAGAACTAAATAAAGTTGCAGAGATTTGCATAAAATAATCCACCAGCTAGAGACACCAAACCAGCTTTCACATGTTAAGGCTATCCTATCCGCTGCCACTATGGTAGTGGTGGAAAAAGTACTCAATTGTCATACTTGAGTAAAAGTAAAATACTACTTGAGTAAAAGTCTAAAAGTAAATGGTTTTAAATATACTTAAGTATCAAAAGTAAATGGAATTGCTAAAATATACTAAAAACTTCTTAAGGCTAGCGGAACCCCTCTTCAACATCCACTGAAATGGCAGAGTGCAGAATTAAAACATATATTAACTTTCATACATTCACAAGTGCAATACACCAAAATAAAGCTTAACTTCTTGTTAACCTCTTGCTCCTACCTGGCACGCAGGCGTCCCATCTAGAGCTCTGGAAATGCAAATGCACTATGCTAAATGCTAATAGTATTAGTTAAAACCCAAACGTTCATTAAAATACACATGCAGGGTATTGAATTAAAGCTACACACGTTGTGAATCCAGGCAACAAGTCAGATTTTTAAAATGCTTTTCGGCGAAAGCATGAGAAGCTATTATCTGATAGCATGTAACACCACAAATGACCCGCAGGGGACGTAAACAAAATAATTAGCATATTCGGCGCTACACAAACCGCACAATAAAATATTAAACATTCATTACCTTTGACCATCTTCTTTGTTGGCACTCCTAGATGTCCCATAATCACTATTGGGTCTTTTTTTCGATTAAATCGGTCCATATATAGCCTAGATATCGTTCTATGTAGACTGTGTGATAAACAAAAAAAAATAGCGTTTCATAACGTAACGTCATTTTTTAAAATTCAAAAAGTCGATGATAAACTTTCACAAAACACTTCGAAATACTTTTGTAATGCAACTTTAGGTATTAGTACACGTTAATAAGCGATAAAATTCATCAGGAGGCGATGTAAATTCTATAGGTGTCATCTGGAAAAACATGTCCGGAGAGAGCTCGACCAAAACATCCGGTCGGAGACCGGAGGGAAGGAGTTCCCTTGATTCGGTGCAACCAAGAATCAAAGCTGAATCAAATGACAAGACTCTAGACATCGTGTGGAAGCTGTAGGCACTGAAACCTCGGTCTCATGTAATTCGGTTCACTTTGAACAATTCCTGGAAGTAGCGCAAGGATATTTATTTCCATTTTCAGTGATCAGGTTTTCCTGCGCTTTTCGATGAAACTCACGTTCTGTTATAGTCACAGCCATGATTTAACCAGTTTTATAAACGTCTGAGTGTTTTCTATCCACACATACTAATCATATGCATATACTATATTCCTGGCATGAGTAGCAGGGCGCTGAAATGTTCTAAAATTAGGAGGTAGGAGGAAGAGGTTAATCTAGCCATCGTGTCCGATTTCAAAAAGGCTTTACAGCGAAAGCACACCATTCGATTATGTTAGGTCAGCGCCGAGTCACAGAAAAACATACAGCCATTTTCCAGCCAATGAGAGCGGTCACAAAAAGCAGAAATTGAGATAAACTTAATCACTAACCCTGATCTTCATCAGATGGCACTCATAGGACTTCATGTTACACAATACATGTATGTTTTGTTCGACAAAGTTCATATTTATATACAAAAATCTCAGTTTACATTGGCGCGTTCTGTTCAGTAATGTTGTGTCTCGAAAACGTCCGGTGAATTTGCAAAGAGCCACGTCAATTTACAGAAATACTCATCATAATCTTTGATAAAAGATACAAGTGTTATGCATAGAATTAACGATATACTTCTCCTTAATGCAACCGCTGTGTCAGATTTCAAAAAAGCTTTATGGAAAATGCACTCCATGCAATAATCTGAGTACAGTGCTAAGCCACAAAAACAAGCCATACAGATACCCACTATGTTGTGGAGTCAGTAAAAGTCACAAATAGCGTTATAAATATTCACTTACCTTTGATGATCTTCATCAGAATGCACTCCCAAGAATCCCGGTTCCACAATAAATGTTTGTTTTGTTCGATAAAGTTAATCTTAATGTCCAAATACCATCTTTTTGTTAGTGCTTTTAGTTCACCAATAGAAATTCACAAGGCTCGGGCAAGTCCAGACGAAAGTCCAGATGAAAAGTCAAAAAAGTTATATTACAGTTTGTAAAAACATGTCAACGATGTACAGAATCAATCTTCAGGATGTTTTATCATAAATCTTCAATAATGTTTCAATCGGACAATTCCTTTGTCCAGAACCAGACCCCTGGTTCAAACAGCTCCTATTTGCTCCCCCTTCACAGTAGAAGCCTGAAACAAGGTTCTAAAGACTGTTGACATCTAGTGGAATCCTTAACACGTGCAATATGACCCCATAGACACTGTATATTCGAAAGGCAATGACTTGAAAGAGTGTTCAGAGTGTTTCCTATCCAAATCTACTAATACATGCATATCTTAGTTTCTGGGCCTGAGCGGCAGGCAGTTTACTCTGGGTATGCGTTTCATCCAAACGTGAAAATGCTGCCCCTTATCCCAAACAGGTTAAGTATCAAAAGTAAAAGTGCCAGAGGCACGCTCAAACAAACACTCAGACTCAGTCTGCCAGATCAGAGGCAGTAGGGATGACCAGGGATGTTCTCTTGGTGAGTGTGTGAATTGGACCATTTTCCTGTCAAAATATAATGAGTAATTTTGGGTGTCAGGGAAAATGTATGGAGTAAAAAGTACATTATTTTCTTTAGGAATGTAGTGAAGTAAAAGTTGCCAAAAATATAATAGTAAAGTACATATAAACTCAAAAATGACTTAAGTAGTACTTTAAGTATTTTTTACTTAAGTACTTTACACCACTGCACCACGGTCCGGTCTGGTTTGGTGCCCTGCCCCCACTGAGCTGTCACGGTCGTCACAGAAACTGCTGGCTTGACGTCCCCTTGCCGGCCGACCTTCAAACCCTCTGCTTAATGGACAGATCGCAGAAAGAGAGTGTGGGGGACACAGACAGAGAATGAGGGAGGCAGGGAGGGAGGAGGGAGCGAGAGAGGGGGGAGAGAGAGAATTAAGGGTAATCTCAACTTCAAACAGATGGACTGAGCTCCAGTTTGTCCTTCTAAAACTCTTTAATGTCTAACACACATATAGGAGGTGTCAAGAAGAAGCACCGCTTTAAAGGTTAGCCACTGTCCACTGTGCAGTCATTAACTCTAAAAATATTCTAATATACTGTACTGTACTGCATCAACTCTCCACCCTTCAGACATCAACCATACTGTAAGAACTCTATAGAACATCCTCTGGTATGCCTGACACCCCTCAAGGTGCACTTGTTCATTCATTTATTGAACTTGTTTGAATTTGTATTGAGGTACAATACTATGCCACACCCAGTGAAGCTGTCAGATGGTGAGTTGAGCCAAATTCATCTGCATATTGCTTCCAGCTGCCATTCATTCATTTTCCATATTAGACAAACAAATTAAATTAAGACTAATAAAGGAAGACATGGACTCTAATTGCATTGTGCATAATTGTTTTCTTCCTTTAATTAACTCAGTTCATTTATTTTCAGAGAAAATAGACGTCTGGCACGCTAATGTGTTCTAAATAATTTTCCTGGCCAGGTGACTTGGTGAGGAAATTCTCCTGTCTGTAGTCATTATTGGTGATCAGTGAGTGAGGCCCGTGCAGTGTACCCTGGTGTTTATAATGCTGGTGCTGGGCCTGGCGCAGCAGGGTGGGGAGCAGTGGGGAGCTCTGACTCTGATTACTACTAAAAGGACATGCAACTTTCACACATAATAATTACCGGACTGATATATTCACAGCAGCACTTCTCCTTTATCACTCTCTCTCTTTCTCCCGCTCTCTCCAGGGTCTCTTTCTCCCACTCTCTCCGGTCTCTTTCTCCCGCTCTCTCCGGTCTCTTTCTGACTGTTTCTATCTCTGCCGTTCTGCGTTCTGTCTCTCTCCCTCTCCTCTCTTTCTCCCGCTCTCTCCGGTCTCTTTCTGACTGTTTCTATCTCTGCCGTGCTGCGTTTTGTCTCTCTCCCTCTCCTCTCTTTCTCCCGCTCTCTCCGGTCTCTTTCTGACTGTTTCTATCTCTGCCGTTCTGCGTTCTGTCTCTCTCCCTCTCCTCTCTTTCTCCCGCTCTCTCCGGTCTCTTTCTGACTGTTTCTATCTCTGCCGTGCTGCGTTTTGTCTCTCTCCCTCTCCTCTCTTTCTCCCGCTCTCTCCGGTCTCTTTCTGACTGTTTCTATCTCTGCCGTTCTGCGTTCTGTCTCTCTCCCTCTCCTCTCTTTCTCCCGCTCTCTCCGGTCTCTTTCTGACTGTTTCTATCTCTGCCGTGCTGCGTT